>NC_140454.1:1762457-1919957 GCF_963576455.1 Neolamprologus multifasciatus | reverse complement strand
TGATGCCACCACAGAGTCCACAGAGGTCTTCAGGAGCAAAGCCTGCACTCCAAAAGATCTCAGTCAAGGTGCAGAGATGTTTGAGGACCAACTTCTCGAAGGGCTCCATCACATGTAAGGTAAGTGCGACCGGCCTGTAGCTGCTGAGGTCCTTCAGATGTGTGGTCTTCAGTACTGGGACCACACAGGAGGCCTTCCACAGCTGTGGTACTTCCCCCAGCTTCAGGCTCATGGTGAACATGTATGCCATGATGCTCCACAGTTGGTCTGCGAGCTGGACGCTGGAGCTGATGCCATCTGGACCTGCAGCTTTTTGCACCTTGATCTTTGAAGCTGTAAAAGAAGAAGGAAAATCTCAAAATGAAGTTTAAGTGGACATTAAAACTAATTTAATATCTTTATGTTTCTCCGTTGTTGTCACACAGCAAATCCAGCATGTCCAAATTAACACTGTCAGATTTGATTTCAACACTTTTAAAGTGTCTATATGGGTCCACACCAGAGAGTGTTAATTTAACTCTTTTTGGAGAGTTGGTATGTTAACTCTGATTTAGTGTTAAACACCAAATCTGTCTGGAGTTGATAATTTAACACTTGGTGTTAAGAGTTTATATATTAACTCTCAAAGAGTATTTTAGTTTAACTACGTAAGAGTTATCTTCTAATTAATTCTAAAAAGCGGGAATTTTACTGTTCTGAACTTCTAGAAATTTCTTTTGGAAATAAACATTTACTAAAAAGACGCAATGGTTTTTGAAAAACATTTATTCTGAACTGTGCACCACAATTTCAAAACATTTTCTAAAGATGTAACAGTGTACATGTTCTCACTTTCATTAGAATTTTGTTTATCAAAAGGTCTGACATAGGTGAGCTGGTAAATGCAAATAACAGCATTCTCATCACTTATTTCAATAAATACAAAATACAATATGCATGTCCTTCATTCATCACTTTGTGGAACTGCAACGCACTTCTGCTCTCCCCCATATTCCATCTTCACAAGCATATCCTATGTGGAGATTGAATAAAAAATTAGTTGACACTAATTAATGGCACAAATCAATTGCAGCACAGTAAAAAAAAAAAAAAAAAAAAAAAGGAATCCTTTGAGCCATTACTTGTGTAAAGTATTTTCCCAAAAGACAAGGACACAGACAACAGGTAGTACTGAACTAAATGTAAAACCTCAACCTTTTTTATTTTTACCTAAACCGTGTGCACAAAACTCTGGAGGATCTAAATGCTAACGTAGAACCCAGTCAGGACGTCTGCTACTGCTGTCTGCTCGTTTTTTTATGGGAGATCGTTTTCAGGCTTCAAGTAGCACCATTATACCAACATTTCACATTCTAGACATTGTTTTAAGTGTATTTGACCAAGAAATTTAACCGAAAATTCACATGCAAGCTTTTTTTCAAGGCTGTGGTATTTGCCGAAAACAATACCTTTCAGCTAGCTAAAACAGCGAGCGGTGCTTTCAGCGAGCAACACGGCTAATGCCTTTCAGCTAGCTAAAACAGAATATTATGCTATCAGCGAGCAACATGGCTAATGCCTTTCACACAGCTTTGTCTCAACTCCAAAGAGCCACAGAAGTAAAAGCTAATAATAATAATTGAAACAATCTTTGAAAAAATGACTTACCAAGCATGGCAAACAACTCAAATATGTAGAGCAAAATGTTCTGAAACGGCTTCACTTCAGTTTCGATTGGAGCCGTGCTGGGGGCGGAGTCTGTGAATTTACTCTATTGGTGTCATAGCCCCTGTAGGAGTTCAGAGTTAAGAGGTCAAGAGTTAATGTTTCCATTGTAACACCTCCAGATTTGAAAAAGAAACACTCATTTTTAACACTCGATTTTAACTACTATCATTTTACACCTCAGAGTTACATTAAAAGCATGTGACTCTACTTAGAGTAAAATTAACTCTAAGACTACTAACACCAAAACATTTAACACTTTTGAATTTGCTGTGCAGAAGTCTTATTTTGCATTTTGAAAAATTTGAAGTTTATTCATTGATTTCTGATAAATACCTGTTGGCTTGACACCGAGGACCAATAGATGATAGATGATCTACATTGTGTCTGAATGCTAAATCTGTTTCATGACACTAGCATAACACAGTTTCCTATTTATGTGCTTGAAATTTAGCAACAGACACATGCAGAGGTGCACTTGTATTCATGTTGACTTGTTCTGTGTCAATTCCTGAGAAATATTAATTGACTGCTGTTCTCATAATTTGATAGGTGTGAGATGGATGTTCAAGTTTTACTGGTTTTATTTTAAAATATCTTCATTCACAGGGTCCAAGGTCGTCCTGGCCTCAGTTACAGTGTTGTTACTGACTGAATTTCTGTATTTATTCAGATAGAAAAACTTCATCATTCAATATTTATTTGGCACTATTAACATAGTTTGTTTTTCAGTTGTTTACACACTCACACTGGAATTTTAAGATACAAACCGTGGATCTCATGTATTTTTTCTCCCACTAGTTTTGCACTTTTGGTACAAACATTTTTCCTTCTTCTCTCTGATTTTTCATCTCTAACTGTGTTTTTGCAAAACCCTAAAATCAAATCAAAGGTCATTTACACTGTGAATAAATCCCTAAAACATGAGGGAGAAAATCCTCACTTCACTGTGAGTGAGCACTTGGCAACAGGATGAAACCTCCAGCATCACTCTGATAAAACCACTGGGTGAAGATTACAGACGATGAGTTCTGCAGAATGAAAAACACTAAATTAAAAAAGTATCTGTTTCAGCTAAAATGAGACAT
Source organism: Neolamprologus multifasciatus (assembly GCF_963576455.1). NCBI lineage: Eukaryota > Metazoa > Chordata > Actinopteri > Cichliformes > Cichlidae > Neolamprologus > Neolamprologus multifasciatus. Next base: position 1,917,165 of record NC_140454.1, on the reverse strand, counting down.
TTGTCCAATGATCGCTGCATGTTACTGTGTTCACATATTCCACATACAGCAGACTCATTCACACAGACTCTGGTTTAATGACACTGACGTGGGGCAAATACTGAATTTACAGGTTGATTTTACAGCAGAAAAATTCAAACCTGCAGCTTTTAAATATAACAGAGTTAGAAGTTAGCAGGAAGTTAGCAGGAAGTTAGCTTGCTAGCTTCCACCTAAGCATAATATAGCATGTTCTGACTGAGAGGTTTCTGAAAAATTCAAACCTGCAGCTTTTAAATATAACAGCGTTAGAAGTTAGCAGGAAGTTAGCTCGCTAGCTTCCACCTAAACATGATATAGCATCTTCTGACTGAGAGGTTTCTGAAAAATTCAAACCTGCAGCTTTTAAATATAACAGAGTTAGAAGTTAGCAGGAAGTTAGCTTGCTAGCTTCCACCTAAGCATAATATAGCATGTTCTGACTGAGAGGTTTCTGAAAAATTCAAACCTGCAGCTTTTAAATATAACAGAGTTAGAAGTTAGCAGGAAGTTAGCTTGCTAGCTTCCACCTAAGCATGATATAGCATGTTCTGACTGAGAGGTTTCTGAAAAAATTCAAACGTACAGCTCTGTTATCACTTCCAACATAAATGAAGACAGAAAACGAAACAGCAGTGACGTTTGTAGAGTTACTGAAGTTGGGCTAGCTGCTATATAATGATGTGCTACGTGATCGCTAGCTACACAGCTACGTTAGCATAGCATAAACACAGTGAAGCTGGAGGATGAACGCTAACTTTTTTCCACTTGATAAAAGTTAACATGAGGGATTCTGGAGATCAGGGACAAATGCAATCAAACTTCAGTCAGGAGAACAACTGAGATAATCCATCTACAATACGAGGTTAGTCATTAATATACTGCTGCTGGGCTGTAGTTACATCGTAAGGGTTTAAAAACTGAGCTTAAATAAATGATTAGCGGTAATAAAAACCGAGAGAGGCCGACAGTGATCACTGACTGTTTTTAGGGGCTTGTTCAGATTAAATAGACACAAAACATTAAAACATGTTAAAAACACAACAGCCTTATTAAAGCCTTATTTGTTCATATTTCATCACTTAAAGACCGGATATCCCACCTGCTGTGACTGTTTTAATGCAGCACAGCCGTTGTTATTGTCACTTGTCACATCCTGTTTATGACAGTTAAAATAAATTACATTCATATAAGAAATAAAACTGTCTTGTGTAAACTGTATGTGGTGTTAAATATGCCTATACTACTGTACTTTAACGTCGGTGATAAGGGTGGTACTTCAAGAGCCATTTATTTTATGGGGTGGTGCTCATTGTGAAAAGAGCCACTGTCTCAGCCCAACCCAGCAGTGACTGTGAACAGGCTTCCACTATACTGCACCATGTTTGATGCTTCCTGATATCTGAGTCTTCAGATAACAAAAATGACTGTTCTGTAATTATTCATCAGCACTTTACAATGTGAATTAACCAGATGGCATTAACAATAAACCATCTGCAGATTAACACAAGTTAATATCGGTGTTATACTTTACATACTTGTGCAAGTTTTAATCTATTCCATTGGGTTAGGGTTAGCTGATTAGTCCTTATTGGAAATTATCGCTCATTTTCTTCTTCTCTGCTCTTTTTTCCACCTTTATCCTCGGTCCCATCAACTCATCACCACATGGAAAACAAACTTGCCACCGAGCATGTGCTCATTGCATAAGGACAGTGGTGTTATTAACACGTTTACTCATAAGACAACAGTAACACCTGCTTTCCTGCATGGCTGTGAAGTGCGTGACCAAGCTCAGCAACAGCAGCCTTGCAGCCTCTTCCACTCCAGCACCTTGTTTATGAAAGGACGGCCTATCTCTGCCTTTGCTGTTGTTACAGCGGGATTACATTTTTTTATTTTTCAAAGAGCTCTGTTGCTGCCATCAGGCTTTATGTTTCATCACAAAGAGACATCAAAGGCGGATGAGGAACTCCAGCCGTCCTTTCTTCGTGCCTACTGGAGAAACCCAGATCTGTGTCTTGGGTTAAAGGGAGTTCTCAGCATCTCCTTTCTCCATGAGGAGGGCGGAGCTACAGGCTCTGTCACTGTGTGCAGTACAACACCGAGGCTGTGAATACTACATTTTACTTTTTAATTGTGACATTAAGTGTGGGGTCCCCACAGCAGGTGAATCTACATGTTTGATGTGGCAGATTTTTAAGTTGCTTCTCTGTCGTCCCAGTTTGACACTAGAGAGCTTTCACGTGTTAGACAAATGTGTTAACTGCTACACCATGGAGCCACTATGAAAGCCCAACAAGTATTTAAAGAGTCAGTGAAGATGATCCAGGTCACCTGAGACAAAGCTGAAGGCTCTTCTTCAGGTTCTTCTAGACGTTTTAGTCCTCCAACAGCTGATGGGGACTCTCGTATGGCTGTCACGTTGGAGGTGGTCTTTAGAGTCCTTAAAACACTGTGTCAGCGTCGTCATTGCGATCACATGACCCAAGGTGTGAATTCTTTGTTAGCCCACCTTGCAACTGTGTAGACTGTTAGTGGGAATCCCCTTTTCCAGGTGGTCATAGATGCCTTCCTTTAACCCTTTAAAGCCGGTCAGAGCAGCACGCTCTGTTTTGTGTAACTATTTTTAAATCCCGGTAGCTCTGCAACCACGTGAGCTAGCGCAATAATTTTTTTTGCATATGAAACCGGAGGAGTTGTACTTACATCTTATGCCATCAGCTTGTCCTCGGTCACAGTTTCCTTCCACATATAGCTGCAAAAACTGCATAAAAAGCGCTTGCAGCAACAAAAACATAATATTCCAGAAACACGCTTTACTGATCCGATCAGCTGTTTGTAACACTTCCTACGTTGGAATAGACGTCAGAGCGAACTTTTGCATGTCCGCCATGACCTGCCCGAAACCGGAAGTGATGTCATTTTTGCAGAAATGTAGTTTTTTTACCGTCAGGGCCTCATGAGCCTATACTGGTGTTTTAAAAAGTTATGTTTGACTTTATGACTTTCTGTGTGGTTTCTGGGATGCTTAGGACTCATATTGCACTGCTGGAAATAGTTTATTTTGATGCATATGCTGCTTTTTTGCAAATTTGCATTATAATATTTATTTTCGTTTTTCCTGCAGTGTATAAAAATTGGTGTATTTCAAAAATAAAACTATGAAGACACTCAAAATAAATTTCCTGTGGTGGGAAACTATTTTGTGCAACTTTTTTGTATTTACAGTTTTGAGGGATAAGCCTCTTAAATTTCTCTAATTCGAAATATATGTTAAAAAAGCAAAAACGATTTTCAATTTTTTTGTAGTTTATTGCACTTTTTTGCAATTTATGTAATTACTATGCACTTAATGCAGACATATTATTAAAATTTAGGCTGTAATGGTTGTATTGATGTACAGCAACTTGAAATGCTCCCAAAAATGGCTCCACAGCATGTAAACATATAATATAAGCTCTGGCAGACTTGGTTCTATGGTAGGTCTTAAAGGGTTAACCTCTCAAGCCATCCAAAAGGTGAACATTTGTTTTCTCAGAAGGCTGACTCTCTGTAAGTTTAAAGGCTGAGTCTCCCATGTTGTCGTCTTTGGGGTGTTTGTTGTATAGCCCTCTGTACCTCATCAGCAGACTCAGCAGGACGAGGAACGTCTGTGTGACAGTGGTGTTGTTCCACATGTTCTCTCTGGTTCATGTTTGAGGTTCTTTTGAGGTATTCTCATATTTCCTCATTTTTCCGAGGTCATCATTCAGGAACATGGTGGGTAGCCGTTAACGTAATATGTTGACGATTTGTCACCTAGCGTAAAATGTTACGGTTTGGGAGTGAGAACGTGTTGACTGACAACATGTAAATGAAGCAGCTTCTGTTGGGCTGTACTTGAACGCTACATGATTGTTAAGCTAATGAACACCTTATGTGAGTGTACATGAGACAAAAGCAGGCTGTGGGGGCTCAGGGACGGTTCTCGAGCAGACTGAGGAGAGGAACTCCTATCAAAGGATCTTTTATCCTCCCCTCTCAGGGTTAGAGAGGCTGTGATTGGTTCAGTGTGTTTGTCTGTCTGAAAATCAAGGCAAGGTCACAGCAAGTGTGCAAATCTGTAAAAACTTTATATTACCTTCAATTTTTATGGACGATCTTCAAACTTCACAGCAACAGGAGAACAATATGTGCAGAGGCAGAATTGATTTGACTCTTCATCGTCTCCACCGAACTGTAAAGATCTCTTCGTCCTCCTGACTCAACGTGTCGGGTTTGTCCTTTTTACTGATTTAGTGCTCAGTCCTGATAAAACACTTATTTTAGGCAATTTTACATCCAGTTGAACTTTTTAAGCCGACCCACAGTTTCCCACAGACATGCAGTTAGTGGGCTTGGGTTAGTTCCCCACAGGTGTGAGTGTGAATGGTTGTGTGTCTCTGTGTCATCCCTGTGTAAGAGCAGTGACCGGTCCACGGTGCACCCTGCCCTGTGGTAGCCTCGCTCCAGTGTCCTCTCCTTATCAGCTCCACCCTGATAAGGAGAGGTGGAACAGAACGGATGGTTTCTCTCAAAATGTAAATGAGCCCACCCACCTCTTTAATCACACTCTGCATCTCTTCTTCACATGTAGCATAGAAACTGAACAATTAAGAGCATTTCCTGAAAATCTTTTTATTACGTTTAATTTTACAGGAGTAGATCACACAGCAGTGGAAAATAAATTTCATTACACGAGCTGTCTCTCTGTGCTGTAACCAGGTTTAACAAAGTCCTTCTCCACTATCGTCTTCTTCGATGCAGCGTGCCAACACAATGCAGAGCAGCGAGGTCGAGGAGCTTGTTAATAGTGTCACATCCACACTGCGTACACGAGTGGAAAACTCCCTCTGTCACTGATCACCAGAAACAGCCCAGGTTTCTTTTCAGCTCTGTGTCTGTCGAGCCGATCATTAACTAACAACCTCCCTACGAATGCGTCACAGATCATATGGGAACTGTTAAAACTTATTCACAGCCATCCCACAGATTTACCATAAATACAGAAACAACAGCTAATATTCACCTGAGTAAACTTCAGTAATGTTTTTGTGTAAACCATGAACCTTGACTCATGTCTATACGACTGTTTCATTATTAATCAATGCTTCAAGTTAAATATGATAAATTTATCTTTACAGGTTATTTAGCTCATGTTTCTAATATGTTTGGTTATTAAAGCAGCTAATTATAGAGTAACCTGTTTGTTTGTTTGTTTGTTTGCTTGCTTGTTTGTTTGTTTGCTTGCTTGTTTGTTTGCTTGCTTGCTTGCTTGCTTGTTTGTTTGTTTGCTTGTTTGTTTGTTTGCTTGTTTGCTTGTTTGTTTGCTTGCTTGTTTGTTTGCTTGTTTGTTTGCTTGTTTGCTTGTTTGTTTGTTTGCTTGTTTGTTTGCTTGTTTGTTTGTTTGCTTGCTTGTTTGTTTGCTTGCTTGCTTGCTTGTTTGTTTGTTTGCTTGTTTGTTTGTTTGCTTGTTTGCTTGTTTGCTTGTTTGTTTGCTTGTTTGCTTGTTTGTTTGCTTGCTTGTTTGTTTGCTTGTTTGTTTGCTTGTTTGCTTGTTTGTTTGCTTGTTTGTTTGCTTGCTTGTTTGTTTGCTTGTTTGTTTGCTTGTTTGTTTGCTTGTTTGTTTGCTTGTTTGTTTGTTTGCTTGTTTGTTTGTTTGCTTGTTTGCCTGTTTGTTTGCTTGTTTGCTTGTTTGTTTGCTTGTTTGTTTGCTTGCTTGTTTGTTTGCTTGTTTGTTTGCTTGTTTGTTTGTTTGCTTGTTTGTTTGTTTGCTTGTTTGCTTGTTTGTTTGTTTGTTTTGGAAGAGGTTGCGTGTTACAGTACGTCATGTGATAAATTCCAGTTTGTGCTTATAAAAACGTCGTCTTCACACACAGTCGTCACCACAGGCTTCCAGTCTGGGACCAGTACTGTTTACAGGTCTCCCTGCTTCCCTCAGGTAACAAAAATAAATACATGGAGCCGTTCATTTTCATTGATTATACAGATCAATATAAACACAAAAACAGTCTGTCTCAGAGTTCAGTTGAAATGTCTTTGTTTCTATACCCCTGCAGTAATACATGTTTTATAGCAAATACTTCAACCACATAAATATACTTGACTAACAGAAAAGTAGTAAGTCAAGTCAATGATGTCTTATCTTAGGTTTTTAAAATAAAAATAAATTAGTTCATAATTGTTGTTATCAGCAGGAACAGATCCTGGACACCGAGACGTAAGTGGTGAGTTTTTATTTGACACAAAATCTGCATCATAGTGAAATCAAGTATTCAGAAGAATAAATAATGAGTTAATGGCATCATAACCTCTGCACACTATATTAATATCTTTCTTTGTAATATTAAGCTGGAGATTATTTCTATGACTTTAACATCTTATGTAAGAATGCTGACATATTTTATATATTTATGGAGTAATAACGTTATATGAAGTAAACACTTATAAATGTAAATCTAATCTGATTGGATCAAATGTTTTCTGTAAGTCTAGAAATATTGCAACAGGTCTTTTCTTTCTATACAGTCTGATTTTTTCCTACAAAATCAACAACAGTCAGTGTTGTTGTTGTTCATGCAGAAGGTTGTGTTTGTTTACAATTTCATTTCTTTGGACAAATAACTTTTCCAGAATCTTAGAGGGAAAATTGAAACTTCTGTATAATTAAAGAATAGATGTTTAATAAGCGAAAGCTTTCGGTGCACAAAGACTGAATAACTGTGACGTCGACATGTGTTTATGTTGTTATAACAAACATGATGAGTTTCTGCTGTTTAATCTGTGGGCTGTTAATTATGAGTCTTCTGTTCCTTTAGAAACAGACTGTGTTTATAACATCTGCTGTCTTTTCATTCATGCTGAGTTTAGTCGTAGCTTTGACCTGTTTACAGAGACTTTCGTAGGTTTCAGGTTATTTGTAATAAAATAAAGATAATAATAATATCCTTCACTTTTTTAAAACCCTCCAGGTGTTTGCTGTTTTTTAATAAAATACTATTATGTGTTATTTTCTTTGATCTAGATATCCACGGGAATTTATTTTTGTAATGTATTTATTTATTTTTGTAGGTTTTATGAATTCTTCATGCAGTGATGCAGTTTTGTAATCATAAACCAAGGCTTCAGTGTTGTGCACTTTTCCTCCTAAGGGCCCATTTTTATTGGACAGACAGTATTTGTTTCAGTGTCTTTTGCCTTTTTTTGTATTTTCTTAATAAACTGCAGTCGTGTTTATTCATGTTAAACTTTTCTAATCCATCGTCAGTCGTAAAACTTGTCCTATTAGTTTTCTTCTTTTTCACAAATGTCTCCACCTGAGAGCACTGGCAGACGGTCACATCAGTCACATTATCTACTGATATTAACCCTTTAAAGCCGGTCAGAGCAGCACGCTCTGTTTTGCGTAACTATTTTTAAATCCCGGTAGCTCTGCAACCACGTAAGCTAGCGCAATAATTTTTTTTGCATATGAAACCGGAGGAGTTGTACTTACATCTTATGCCATCAGCTTGTCCTCGGTCACAGTTTCCTTCCACATATAGTTTTGCAAAAACTGCATAAAAAGCACTTGCAGCAACAAAAACATAATATTCCAGAAACACGCTTTGCTGATCCGATCAGCTGTTTGTAACACTTCCTACGTCCATCAGCGCGAACTATCGCATGTCCGCCATGTCCTGCCCGAAACTGGAAGTGACGTCATTTTTGCGGAAATGTAGTTTTTTACCATCAGGACCTCATGAGCCTATACTGGTGTTTTTAAAAGTTATGTTTGACTTTATGACTTTCTGTGTGGTTTCTGGGATGCTTAGGACTCATATTGCACTGCTGGAAATAGTTTATTTTGATGCATATGCTGCTTTTTTGCTAATTTGCACTATAATATTTATTTTTGTTTTTCCTGCAGTATATAAAAATTGGTGTATTTCAAAAATAAAACTATGAAGACACTCAAAATAAATTTCCTGTGGTGGGAAACTATTTTGTGAAACTTTTTTGTATTTACAGTTTTGAGGGATAAGCCTCTTAAATTTCTCTAACTAGAAATATATGTTAAAAAAACAAAAACGATTTTACAATTTTTTTGTAGTTTATTGCACTTTTTTGCAATTTATGTAATTACTATGCACTTAATGCAGACATATTATTAAAATTTAGGCTGTAATGGTTGTATTGATGTATAGCAACTTGAAATGCTCCCAAAAATGGCTCCACAGCATGTAAACATATAATATAAGCTCTGGCAGACTTTGTTCTATGGTAGGTCTTAAAGGGTTAAACATACGATACGTGGGGTTAATAACTTCCTATAATAAACTCAGTAAGTCTCCACAGACATATAAACCTGTCATTTTCTGTATGTACAGCTTATAATTATATCCAACTTACTTTCTACAGTTACACATCCCACCACATTATTTACATTAAATGTCATTTTATCAGAAATGTATCTTTGTATTTAGTTTTCAGAATAAGGAAATGAGGGGTTGCATCATATGTAAGTTCATTACTGCAGTTTGTAACCACTGATCTCAGCTGTAGTTGTTTGTTCTTCGTTGAGCTGTCAGAGTAAAAATCACGTATGATAATAATTCAGTCGTGAATATTCGAGAAGTATTTGCTCAAATATCTGCTGTTGAAATGAATTCATATACTCCATCTAAACAATAACAGCATTGTTGATGAATATCCTGGTAAAAGTGAGGACCAACGTCTAGAGGATTCACATAATGATTTATGAGCCATTTTCCATGTTAATGATCGTTGTGGACATTTCATCCCAGCTCGTCTCCTGCAGTCCAAAAACATTACAAACATCACAAACATGCAACTGTTTTAGACGATTTTATTTCCCAGCTCAGTCACGACTTTAACGCAAACCAGTTTCTCCTCTGCAGGTAGATCAACTTTATCCACACTCTGCAGTTTCCTGTGGGGGGTTTGAAATATTGGGCTTGTCAGGTGACAGTTTATTTTTTCTAGATTTGCTTTTTTGATTTTTGATCTCTTCAAACACGTTCGTGATTCATGATATTCTTTGCAGTGTGACTTTTGTGTTTTGTTTGTTAACACATGTGTGTTTTTGTTGGTGATCCTTTTTCTTCACAGCCTACAAAGACTTTCAGACGTGGCCTCTGCCGTGTGTTTCCTGTTTACACATGTGTTTTTATCCTGATAACACAAGTACGTCAGCAGTCTGAGGGCGAAGCGCTCTGTTGGGGTGATTATGAGCTCTTTAAGATAAGATGGAGCCTTATAATTCAGCACCTTGTATTTAAGGAGGATTTTAAACTTAACTCTGGATTTAACTTCAGCCAGTGAAGAGAAGCCGATATGGGAGAAACATGTTGTTGTAGTCCCTGTCAGCACTGCAGGATCAGTGGAGGCTCTCCGGGTTTAGTCTTACACAACAGGAGCTTGTTAGTGATCTGAAGCTGGGACCACCAGTGCTAACCTCAGTGTAGTATCCACAGTGTTTGCTATGAACTCTGGTGCTTGGTGGAGGAGAAATGCTGAGTTCTTCACCCCCACAGTGAAGAACGGGGACGGAGACATCGTGCTTGCAGACTGTTTTTCTTTCAAGGGGAAAGAACAGCTTCACTGCTCTGAGGGGCCGATGAGCCACGTGCTGTAACATCTTCTTGGAAAACCTCCTTCCCTCAGCCAGAACACTGAAGACGGGTCGTTTCCATCAGGAAAAGATCCACGAACAACTGTCCTGCAAGAAGGATTTAGAGAGTTCCTCTGAAGAGGAGTGGGCACAATCCCCCCTGAGATGTGTGCAAACCTGTAGACAGGAGGAAACCTACAATCTTACGTCTTACACGAGGAAGTACCCTTCACATCAAGCAGGCTGAAATTAACACGTACGATAAATAAGATAAGCTAAGATATATACAGAAGGGCCGGAGTAACGTGAAGATTAAAAGGAAGAGATCAATACAAAGAACGTGACATAGTCTTTGTTATTCTGTTACTTTGTCATCACAAATGAAGAGCTACTTCAGACAGGAGACTCTTTTTACACAGTAACAAGCCTCCTCCTCATTATTTCATACACATGATCCTGACATGTCCCCAGAGCTGCTGCGACCACTGCCTGTTGCTGCTCCACTTTCCAATTGTTGCATTTGCAGGAAGTGAGGTCAGAGCCCAGATGCCAAATATATTTTCTGTTGCTGGAATAAATGCATCTCCTCTTGTAAGCCAGCCTCTCTTCATTAGCAGCTGTGCACATGCCGATAAACGGAGTGTTTGACGTGTCGTTTGACTTTTCTCCGTGCAAAATGGACCAATGAAGCGTTGTCAAGAGAGCAAGTGAAGGCAGCAAGCAATGTGATTGGGAGATTTCTTCTCACTCAGTCCATGTTTAATGTTGCCCTTTATGTGTAATGTGACAGATCCTCAGAGTCGATCAGTTTAAACTGAACATGTTAGAACAACACTGGAACCATCACCAAGGTTATAATTACTTAATAACAAGGTTATTATCGTTAACGAAAACTAACGAAATAACGAAAACTAGAAGTGAAAAAACATTTTCGTTAACGGAAATAAAAATAAAAACAAAAAAAGGAAAACTAACTAAAACTATAATGAGTGTTCACAAAACTAACTAAAATTAACTGAATTTATAGCAAAAATGTGTTTAGTTTTCATTGATGTGTGCGTGTCATACAATAGTCAAGGGTGAAAATGAAGTTTAGTTTCCAGATCTTTTTCTTGCTGTGTCTCATTATGCCAGCAGGTGGCAGCACGTTAGTCGAGTCGTCTGTGTCGCTGCTCCGTCCACGCGCAGAATCATGTCAGGAAAAGTCGGGAGAAAGTGCCAGAGTCCAATTTGGGATTACTTTGAATATGACTGTGTTTTGGATAAAGCAAGTGTCTTGTAGTGGAAACAGACAAATTATGAGGGACATTTCTAAAGGGAAAAAATCCCACAAACCTTAAAGTGCACTTGAAAAGCTCACACAAGAAGGCTAACCTAGCTTAGCTTGAGAAGGTAAGGGAGCACACTCAACCCTCATCCCCAGAAAACAGAAGCTAACCCCAGGCAAGGCAGCGTGATGCATCCCGAGACAACAGGACGGGGATATCTACACAACTGTGTGAGTCAATTACCTTCAAAAAGTTTATCAATTCACTTGAACCAAAATTACGAACACCCGGTGCTGCGAGAGTTAATAGTCTCATTGGGGCCAAGATATACATTTTATAGTTGCCTGGTATCAATGGTTGTTCATCTGCCTTTATTTATTTATTTAAAGAACCCATAGGTGGGAATGTGAGTTGTCTGTCTCTGCGTGTTAGCCCTGCGACAGACAGGCGACCTGTCCAGGGTGCAGTATGGTAGCTGGAATAGCAACATACCCAAGGATGAGCAGAATGACTGATATGATGAAACTGGGATTTTGTTACACTTAATTATTGCAAACACAACTAAAACTATAACTGAAACTAATCAAAACTAAACTGAAACTAAGGATTTTCAAAAAAATAAAAACTAAACTAAACTAGCAAACAATTGGTAAAAACTAATTAAAACTGATATAAAATTGAAAATCTGAAGTCAAAACTAAATAAAAATAAAAACTAATGAAAATTGCAAAACTATTAAAACCCTGACCATCACACAACACACAACAGTGTGTATCTCATCCACTACTGTTACTGTTACACTATTTGCACAAATGAAGCAAAGAAATTAGTTAAAAGCTTAAAAAATGAACAAAGAAACATTGTTACTCTTTTCTATGGTCAGCTGATATTTGTCCACTAATTATGGGTCAGGGTAGGCAACATTACGCTCCCCCCACGCCCCGCCCCGCTCGACCACCATAAGTGATCTACTCGGGTTAACAAAGAGCCGCCTCGGTTACACAGAAACCTCACTAACCCATTAATCTCACTTTGTAGCACACCTCTCTGTGGAAAAGTGGCCAGGTTTGTCATGTCTCACGCTGACAACATGGACCTCAAAGGAAACCGTGCTAAATATAGCCTCATGTTGTTAGCAGGGCTGCAGAGGTGTTGTTTTACTGCCATTTGCAGTCTGCATGTAACCAGGAAAGACAAAGTGCTGGTGTGAGACGGGCTTTAGGTCGAGACTGGATACTGGTTCTGTATCCAGTCATCTTGGTATATTAATGTGATGTTTTTACCTGTTTGCAGCTGATATCTGATGATGAAAGGATTAAATGTTGTTCAGTCACGACCACCTGGCTCCACCTGTAACTGTAACTGTTTATCTTCATGTTCATTGGGATTGGTGCTGACACGTTTCCTTGTAAACACTCGAGCAGAGTAAATATGTGACAGCCCGTCCCAGTATGACGCCACATGAATGTATTCAGGGGGACTGAGCAGGCGAATACCATCACTGAGATAAACTTTCCTCCCATCAGCTGCTCCCAGTGTGTCTTCACATATAACCACACTGGGGCTTAAACTATTTGTCTGCACCGAGCTGTTATTGGCAGCATCACAGCCCCAAACATTTACAGTCCACACCATGCCTTCTGGGAATGAGATTTTGCTTTCACCGGCATTAACAAATTGCAGGAGGTGAGATCCCAGATTAGAGATGTCCTCAGGCAGCCGCAGCTCTCATTTATCCTGTAATGCCCCCCCTGTGCTGAAGGGAACACCATTATTTCTACGATGACATGAAGCCATAGTGTCAGGCTCCTCGATCAGCTGGTCAGAATCTCTTACCCACAACATCACAAAAACACAAAGATAACATTTTTAAAGCGTTTCACACCAACTGAAGCGCCTCACACATGAGCTGGAGCAAATGAGCATCCTTTAAATATCGGTTTTCCAGGTCATGGGTCACAGTCACAGCTTTATTAGACAAAGTTGATTCTGAGTGAATAAAGACATTAAAAATCTGTTATTAATGGACGACTCAGACACACACCACTACATGCAACAAATCTGCTTTAATTCTGCTGCTTCGGTGCACATAAATGAGAACTCGCTCCACATCACGTCTCTGCAGCTTTAAAGGTGTTCAGATATTTGAGAGGTGGAGCTACTGACAGGAGGCCCGAGGGCAGCTGTGCAGGATTGTTGACTGAAGTCTTGACCAATCATGCTGCTAGATTCCTGCAGATCGTTGAATATGCCAGATGGTACAAGGCTGAAACACCTGTGACATGATGTTTAAGACATTAAACTGAAGTTAGCAGCTATTCAGCTTTTGCAGGCCTCTGCACTTACCTAATACCAGTTTGGACCTTAAGAGGTGACGATAAGTCAGTGAATCATCCAATCTGCCCTCAGTCCATACAGAGCACAAGATAGTTTTCCTTTTTTGAAACAAATGACTAATATGTCCAGAAAAGCCGAGCTTCCTGCTCTGCGCTGACAGCGTCCATGATCAAGAATAACCAGACTCTAAAAGAGAAGCTCCCAGTGCAGGAGGAGCAGCTGGTTGTGGTGTTTTTAAGACGATGATATCAGGAAATGAAAATGGAAGAAGCATCTCGTGGGATCTGATCTCCTTAACACAGAAACTAGTGCAATAAAAACCTGTAAAAATCCATAATTTAAACAGATTTCAGATGTTGTATCAAACACTCACAGAGGACACGTGGAGGCTTAAAGAGAAGTGGACCTGCAGGCCTGTCCACACTCAGTAATCATCTTTATTAGTGATTTTTAATCAGGATGCTTCTGTCACTGGGTCAGTGTTAATTCATCCTTCCTGTTCTCCATGTGTGATCCTTAGTTTCTGGTCTTCAGGTGTCAGCTGCGAGGCCTTCCTGTGTTTCCACGTCGTAGTCTCCACCGTCTCTGTGTTCGTGCATGTCCTGTGTTTCCCCCAGTCTGTCATGTCTCCAGGGCTGTGTCCCAATTCAGGGTCTGCAGCCTTTAAGGCCGCATTTTAAGGCCGATTACGTCACCGCGACGCGACGAAGGCTGTCCCAATTCGAAGGCTGCTCGAAATGTGGCCTCAAATGCGTCCTTAATTTCCCTGAATTTTAAGGACGTGGCGGTGTAGACTTCGTGGCCCAACATATCCCAGAATGCATAGCGCGGCGGTGGGTGTGGATAATTTTGCCGAAAAAAAACGGCGGATGAGGGGCGCCCGAAGAGTAAACTTTAAGTAAGTACTGAATATTATGTCACTTATTTATGTGCAAATGTTTAATAACGAAGAACATTAAAACATTCCTGTTGGCCACATGTCGGCAAAGTCATGTGACATTAGTGACGTTTGTACTAACTTGGTTTTAAAGCCTTTACTTTAAAATATACGCCGTTCAATAGCTGAGCTTAATCAGAGAATGATCAAAGCTCATGTAGAAACAAACAAATGAACAAAAGATTTTCTCCTTCTGTCAAACAAAGCTGTATGAAACGTTTCCAGCTGTTAGTATCATGGTTGCTAGGCAACCTGGGCATAGCGACGGAGGCTAGACCGCCCATTTCACAAGCCTCGCACTTCCGGCCTTAGCAGTCTTTGAGTACGCGGCCTGTGAGGATCGTTGAGGCTGCAGACCCTGAATTGGGACACAGCCCATGTCTCAGTGTCGAGTCCGTGTCTTTGTGAATGTCTCGTTTCCTGTTTTACTTTGAAAGTCTTGTGTGTGATTACTCCCAGCTCTGTCTCATTCCCTCGTTATCCCTCTGTGTGATGAAGCCCTTTGTCTTCCTGTTTGTATTCTGATCTGAACTCGACTCTGCAGTCTGACGGCTTCTGTTCACTGGGTGCATGGAGCTACTTAATGAAGATGAAAGTGATGACTTCAGTTATCTCTGAAACAGTCGTCTCATCAGTATCAACAAAGAATGAATGGAGGGATGTATGAATCCACTGGACTTCCTGCACTTGTGATGGTTTCTCCTGTAATTTGTCAGCCGTGTGTATCTGTCGATGAACAAAGCTTGATGCATCGATCCTCTTATGTGTGCTCACTTTTGGTCCACCTGATCGTGCTCTGGATACAACTCAGTGATGCAGAGCTGCGTGCTCTGAAACGTTCAGTCTCTATCCTGAGAAAACCTCTCAGTATCAATCTGATCGACTCGGGTTTTGATGTTTCACTATCACAGTACGACCTGGCGGCAGCAGCATGTCCAGGGAGGACCGTGTTTTGTCCTGTGACAGCTGGGATGAGCTGAGGTTCGAACACGGAGCCTTGGACAAAGCTAACCACTGCTAACCAGTGTTGGTCAAGTTACTTGAAAAAAGTAATCAGTAGCTAATTACTGATTACTTCCCCAAAAAAGTAATCCTGTTACTTTACTGATTACTTATTTTCAAAAGTAATTAATTACTTAGTTACTTTTTAAAAACATGATTTACAGCCTGAATAGGTGATAAAGTGATAGATCTTTCAGCCCAATTCTACTTTTTCTGCATAATCATCATACAAAATGTAATCAAATGGAAAAGTCTCTTTTTAAAACTTGTTTTATTAGTTTTAATCTTTTAACTTTATGCATCAAGCAAAAATTTAATTATCTGCAACATTCTCTGACTGGAAGAAATTAGTTTAACATTTAAACCTATTTTCTGCACATAAAATAAAATATTTTGTGTGTTTACACTCAGTCTTTCAAATAGATGCAAGTAAAACACAGCAGAAAATAAATAAAGTCAAAGACTAGCGGTCCTTTTGCTCTATTTTCACCTGTAAAGCAGGAGTGGGGTAGGCGGAGGGTTACCCTGGTGCAGGTGTGCAGCGGTCAGTGGAAGAATCCGCGAGTTTCTCTGTGAGTTTCCCATTACGTCGTAGCTACTCGGTGCTTGTTTGGAAGTTTAGGGGTTTTTTCGCTGTAAAAAGAAGTTTTCTTCCCACGCACAACGGACACTAATGTTTTTGTCACTTTTTATGGAATCAAACTCAAAGTAAGGTCAGTACTTCCACGCTTTAAACGCTGCACGCTCATACTCTCTCTGCACTCGATATATGATCCATTGTTGATCTGCACACAGCTGTTGTCACGAACGTCGCACTCGCTTACGTCACTGTCATGAGACACTCTCGCAAAAAAATCACGGTTTTAGTAACGCAGTAACGCAGCGTTCCTACGGGAAAGTAACGGTAATCTAATTACCGTTTTTGCAATAGTAATCCCTTACTTTACTCGTTACCTGAAAAAAGTAATCAGATTACAGTAACAAGTAACGAGTAAAGTAAGGGATTACTATTGCAAAAACGGTAATCTAATTACCGTTTTTGCAATAGTAATCCTTTACTTTATTCGTTACTTGAAAAAAGTAATCAGATTACTTGCCCATCTCTGCTGCTAACTGCCACCCAAAGCAAACCCTCTTCAAGTTAGCATGGTCAGTGACACCAGTCAGTGCTAGACTCGAGAATAATGACAGATTTACCCTGACTGTGCTGCAGTGCGTTCATGGCTCCAGTAAAACGTGCTGCAGGCCTGATCCATGCACAATATCTTATCAAAATCAATATTGCTGTTATTGAGTTTTCATGTTTTTGCTTAAAGCGAGAAACTGAAAAGAAAAAAAGCTTTTAGGACGACAAAAGACTTCCTTGATGTGAACACAATGCCAGTGTGGTTTGTAGCAGCGCAGCAGTTTCGCTGGTATTCAGAAGGGAATAATTATCTTGGTCATGAGTAATTGTAAGTATAAACTCTCCTTTTTTTGTCTCAGCAGAAAGAGAGCTGCAGTTATGAAGAGGCAGTTTGATTTGCCAGTGTCAGCTGGCCGTACTGTAGAATCCCCAGTTGGGAGCTTAGCTGCTCTCAATTAAACCCACAGCCGAGCACTTTGATGGTGGAGGGCTGCGCTGTGAATTAGCCTCTATGTGAAGCTTTTGTGGCTCTGCCACCGGCTAAGTGCACTCACAATGACCTCTTTCCTGTCCTCGAGCAGAGACAGGGAAAATTATAATGAAAAGGCTGCAGTGTCACTAAAAAGTATTTTATTTTACGCCAGCATAACGTAAGACTGCAAAAGCGCCGTAAATTACAGGAAACCAAGTTCCTTATCCCGTCGTAATACCAGGCATCTGAAAAGCTGTCATCAGCAAGTCTCCGAGCACGCTACTGTTTCATTTCCTTTAATTGACAGAATGAGGACAGGTCACTCGGCCTTTGCAGACCAGATAACGGTGCATGCAGAGGACAAGTCTCTATTCAGACATTTAAAGCTCCTCTTGTGCTTTCTTGAAAAACAGATTCAGTGTGTTTGTCACGTTCTTCATCTGCTTATCGTTTGGTTTAAGCTCAAGAAACAACGATGGAAGATTCGCAATCACACAATCACGATGGACGCACGAACACGCCATCAAGACCCCATCAAGCTCAACATGGGACAGTTTGATATTTTTGAAAGGCAGTTAGCACGTGAAGGACAAATATTTTATTTGAAAGCATCCTCACAGAACATCGGATCGACGTGCAGGCCCGTCGGTCCCTGACCAACCCTGGACATCTAAACGACGTCTACCACGACCCAACATCTGAACTTTGGACCGGGTAATACTCTTGGATGTCATGTGACCTGTGCAGGAAATTTACATGATTAATAAATGTAACATTTTTTATTTACAAATATCAACATCATTGTTATCAACATGATATGTATGAATACAGCCAACACGTTCTCACTCCCAAAGCGTAACATTTTACGCTAGGTGACAAATCGTCAACATATTACGTTTTCGGCTACCCACCACATTCCTAAATGACAACCTCGGAAAAATGAGCTAATATGAGAACCGTATGGACTCAATCTACACATGTTCGCTCTTTTTCTTCAAATCACTTAGAAACACGCTATTGAACGTCATTAAAGTCCTGGTTAAGCTCAGGGATAAGGTTAGGTTTAGGGCTGGAATACAGGGCTGGAACGTCTATTACCGCGGGAGCGTCATTGCACTGGATTTCGGCCATAACCCGCCGCGTACCATAAGAACGCCGAAGGTCTCCTTTCGCGTTCCTCAGGAACGCCGCGGGACGTGACAAAACGGGCTGATACAGATTATTCAGACAGATTTATGATGTGTTATTCTGTACATGTGGCTTTGTTGGTTTTTGTTGTTTTTCTTTCACTGGGTTTTTATTTCAATTTATCAGCTTAGTTGTTTGTAACCAGATTAAAACGGGCATTTATTAAAATGTGTTGAAATGTTAAAAATATTTAAATTAAGGTTAAAATGTAAAACAATGATGGTTTAGAAAAATGTAGAAATTCCTTTTAAAAGGAGAACAATGTGTTTAATAAGCTTTAAAAAGGTTCATTTTTATATCCTGTTTTATTGTGAAGAGCTCATGACTATAAGATGAAGTGAATGTGGCTGTGATCAGTGGATGGACGTCAACACTGGTCGTTCAGTAGATGTGAAAAAACATTCACTGGAACAAAACTGTCTGAATTCCTTTGCTAAGTAAATGCAATGATTTTAAAAAAGAAAAAGTTTATTCTGTCGTCTCACCTTTATTTATTCTCCTTTTTATCCCAGTGAGCTTTAAATCTGTTATTTCAGTTGCCTGATTGTCCAGTAAAAACTCCAGGGGCGGATGCACTGTGGTGGGCCGGGCTGGCAGGTTCCACCCTGGCATTAGTGCCACCCTAGTTTTGCATATGACAATGTGGTTTATTAGCATAAGCTGTCATTAACACTTTGAGCATAGCTACAGTTAACATAGAAATATAAATTATATCCTATAAATTCTAAATCTGTATATACATAAAAATGGTTCAGCCCATAGAGATGAAACGGCTCTATTTCTTGTTGTCAATAGCAACCGACGCCTATAAGTGTGCCAGAGCAGATGTTGGAGATTTTCTAAGGACAGCGCTCGCTAGCACACAAACAGAACATGCCGTACCTTTTCTACTGGTGGAAAAATGGTTGTTTAGGCAGAGGGTGAAGCTTTGGTGATGAGACGTGAGTGATCCCTGACATTCAGCCTGTGTATACTTATTGTGTTACTTTGTGTGGTTAGTGTGTAGTGTGGTTGTTTGCTTTGGTTTGTGTGTCACAACAACGAGGACAGTCCTGAATGTCACAGTGGAAATGCCGTCTCCAGGTGGGAACAGGCGGAGTGACACACCTGCAGCCGTTCGGCCTGTGATGTGCTTTCTGTCTCGTGGTCGACAGAAACTATTTTTGGAGTGGCACAAATAACTTGTGTGGGATCTTGTTGTGACACACTTAACTGTAAGAAACCTGTGGCAGGACCACGGCCAGCCGTCTGTCACTACAGGTTGGAGGGAACGAGAAGCAAAAGGAGACAGGACCACGTTTTATCTGTGGCATCATCATTATTAGTTATAGACTGAAGTAGTTATTAGTAGTCCTAGTGTATTGCACATTAACTGTTTGAGGCCTTGCTGTGACTTGTAATTTTCAATGACTTGAGGCCTCCCCATATGGAAAAGAAATAGTAAAAACTTATATGACTTAACTCATGAAAGTGGCCACTTTCATGAGTAAATCATATAAGGCTTACATGATTTACTCATGAAAGTGGCCACTTTCTCATTACTTTCATATATTGTTTTAGTAAGTATCCAAAACATAGAAGTTTCATTATATAATTTTTCAAGGGATCTTATATCTGTTTTCACTCTTGTATGCTTTTCATACAAGTTTCACACAAGACAGATACAAACTTTATAAGATTTATATACATCTTTTCCATATGGGTCCAGCCTCCTCCTCCAGTGGCCTTTAGTAAAAGCAGCCACTTCCTGTTTTAAAGAGGCTGCCCCCCCCCCCCCCCCCCCCCCCCCCAAACGCAGACATAATGCAGCGGATGTTGGGCTTCTGCAGTTCAAAAGTTTACTCAAAAGCAAGAAAGCTGACTAAAGAAGCATTAATAAACATTATCAGTAGGGATGGATATCGTTTAGGTTTTATCCAATACCGGTACTTTTAAACGGTGCTGGTGCTTAAACGGTGCTCAAACCGGTGCTTAAAGAATGGAGAACACAAAATTGGTCCAAAAACCTCTCATGTTCAGCTGTTTTTTGTAAAAAGATAACAATGTTAGCCTTTTCTGCAGCTATGGGGCATATATGGTATCACTCTTGGCTGGAAGCAGCTTAAACAATGGAAAAAACACAAACTTTGTCCAAAAACCTCTCATGTTTAACTGTTTTCCACTTTTTCTTTGGTCATTTTAGCCTTTTTGTCCAGGGTGGAGGGAGTATCTGCCATCAAACAAGAAGACAGCCGCACGTAGCTATGATGATGTTTGCTAGTTCACCTTACATGCATTAATGTAATAACGTGGTTAGCTTACTCAACGTAAATTACACACGAACAACATTAAGCTACTCACGCAGAGAAGAACGGCTGCTGCTGCATCATCATCCTCATCATTTCTGCTACACTGGCAGGGCTAGGGGCCAGGACTCTCCTCTTCGGGTTTTTGGGGGATGTTGCTAACTCCGGGTCGATAACAGGCACCACACCCGCAGTAGATGTGCTCGGTGTGAGGTCTCGCAGCAAGCTATCAAATACGGCGCATTTCTCTGCTTTTAAAAAAACGCTATGCGTCGCCAGGTGTTTCATCAGATTTGAGGTGTTACCTCCTTTGACAGCATCACAGTATCAGCTTAAAGCACTTGTTGCAGCTGCTGAGTTTGCATCTTTTGCTGTGAAGTACAGCCAGACTTTGACCGCTTCGCCTTGGACATTTTTAATCTGTAGCTCTGCTCTAAAAGAACGTACGTACCTGGGCCCGCCTACTATCCTCGGATACGTAAAATGATTGGCTAGAATCTAAAGTGTATCACAGCTCAGGAAATAAAGCACTGAAATGTGCGCTGCTTTTTGGTCTGGTTACTACCGTTTATGTCAGAACCGGATACCGGTACCCATCCCTATTTATCAGTCATTTTGCGTCTGTACACCATCACAGTGGATTTTAAATGACACAATTGACAAATTATCATTATTATTTTTATCTTAAGTTTTTATGAATCACAGACATACTCATCCATTTTCAGACTTTTCCCTACAATTTGAAAAAGCTCAGTTTTTAATGGATATTTGTGGCTTAAATTGCTTTCTGTAAAGTTACAGTGATTCATAGTAGTTTAATAATTACAAACAAGAAACACTCGTTTACAGCAGCTCGTATTATTTAAGGATTTGAAAGGTTTTATAGAAAAAACAGAGAACTGAAAATTCTTGTAATTCTCGTTTCAAATCAAATCATAATGACCACGTCGTCACCTCGGCTCCAGTTTTATTGAACATGAGCGCTCTGTTTGTACGCGCTAACCCCTGAACCCCCACGCTGCCCACTACTGCCTCTCAACAACTGGTTCAAACTACAGCCTGTGGGGAGTTGTCATATCCTTTCTGTGGCTGAGTGGGTTCCTCCAGCTTCCTCCCACTTTTCAAAGACATGTTAAGTTAATTGGTGATTCTACAGTGCCTGTGGATGAGAGTGCTTAAACTGTACAGAATAGAGTGGTGTGTGGTTACACGTGACTCAGAGAGCTTTGAGCAGCCCGTACTTTGCTGAGGTGGCGTTCACATCTGACACGTTTAAGAGGACGAGCAAAATAATCGAGTGTGCAGGTCACAAGTGAAACTTCTCTGAACTCGGTGATCGACTGACGTCACCACCGCTGAGCACAAAGGATGCCAGTGACTGACAGGAAAGGAAATACGTTACCTAGGCAACAGGAGCCGAGTGCTAATGACCTGCCAGGGATAAAACAAAGCATGACCAGTGACTCGCTTCCTGTGTGGAAGTCTTTCACTTTTCATGAGTCATGTTTCCGTCTGAATTGTTGGCTTTGCATCGATGAATTTATAAGTGTTTTCCTGTTTCCTGTTTTCCACATCTATATGTGATTCTCTGTGTTCGCTATTCCTTTCATTATGTAAGCTAAACAATTTTAAAATGATTTCCTACTGTGGCTTTGTGTGATGTTAGCCCCCCCTCCTCCTGTGCTGTGTGAATGGGCTGTTTCCACTCATTTGTCTTCCCTCAGGTTTTCCTGGCTGTGTTTGATGCATATTGAGTAGTTTATCTATTTCTTCCTGTGGTGCAGGGATTTCTGTTTACCCAGTTCTTGTTAAAATAAAAATGTATACCAGTTTAATTTACAATTGGACCAACATAAAAATGTTTTTATCCTTTACTCGGTTTTCCTGGGTCTTTTCACGTGTGTTATGAGCAGTGTTGGTCAAGTTACTTGAAAAAAGTAATCAGTAACTAATTACTGATTACTTCCCCAAAAAAGTAATCCCGTTACTTTACTGATTACTTATTCTCAAAAGTAATTAATTACTTAGTTACTTTTTAAAAACACGATTTACAACCTGAATAGGTGATAAAGTGATAGATCTTTCAGCCCAATTCTACTTTTTCTACATAATCATCATACAAAATGTAATCAAATGGAAAAGTCTCTTTTTAAAACTTGTTTTATTATTTTTAATCTTTTAACTTTATGCATCAAGCAAAAATTTAATTATCTGCAACATTCTCTGACTGGAAGAAATTAGTTTAATATTTAAACCTATTTTCTGCACATTCCAGCACATAAAATAAAATATTTTGTGTGTTTACACTCAGTCTTTCAAATAGATGCAAGTAAAACACAGCAGAAAATAAATAAAGTCAAAGACTAGCGGTCCTGTTGCTCTATTTTCACCTGTAAAGCAGGAGTGGGGTAGGCGGAGGGTTACCCTGGTGCAGGTGTGCAGCGGTCAGTGGAAGAATCCGCGAGTTTCTCTGTGAGTTTCCCATTACGTCGTAGCTACTCGGTGCTTGCTCGGACGTTTAGGGTTTTTTTCTCTGTAAAAAGAAGTTTTCTTCCCACGCACAACGGACACTAATGTTTTTGTCACTTTTTATGGAATCAAACTCAAAGTAAGGTCAGTACTTCCACGCTTTAAACGCTGCACGCTCATACTCTCTCTGCACTCGATATATGATCCACTGTTGATCTGCACACAGCTGTTGTCACGAACGTCGCACTCGCTTACGTCACTGTCATGAGACATTCTCGCAAAAAATCACGCTTTTAGTAACGCAGTAACGCAGCGTTCCTACGGGAAAGTAACGGTAATCTAATTACAGTTTTTGCAATAGTAATCCCTTACTTTACTCGTTACTTGAAAAAAGTAATCAGATTACAGTAACGCGTTACTGCCCATCTCTGGTTATGAATAAATCTTCTTTTTTTCGGTACCGGTACTAGTTTTATTTTGTTGTATTTATCCGCGACACCTTAAATATTGTCTGTGGCGCAAAAAAGGTTGGAGACCGCTGCTCTATAAGACCATTTTTATAAACATTATGAACTCATTTGCATGAGTGTAATAATAAAAACAGATTGACTGTGTACCCATGTAGCACACACCTTACAATCACTACTCCTCAGAGACTTGAACACTCAGACAGGACCCAAAAATACGACAGTGAGCTGGGAACATTATGCTTGTTCTCGCCAGTCTCCACACCAGAAGTGAAGCTTCAAAGATGTAGTTGTTTCTGTAAACTAGAGCAGCCTAAATCCATCCTAAATCCAAATCTGGCCAACCGACTGCAAGCTTACCAACAAGAGTTTCTTGAGCCAAGTATTAAGTCGTGTTTTGCTTGGGGATCAAATATGTATAATATGTGCTTCTCCTTCTATCAACAACACATTGTGAATTAAGCTTTTAGCTCATTACGTTCTTTAACTCTGGGACACGACTCTTAGCTAAGGAACATCCAACATCTGAAACTACACACAAATAGACATAATGAAACACATAAACTTGATTGCACAAACCAAATCTGCAGACTTGCTCAGCGCTGTGATTTCCAGCTCTCTCCATCCTCTCTCTCTGTGATGGTGGGAGTATGACATAGAGCATATTTCCCTGTGTTTGACAGGATGACCCAGTGGGCAAAGAAAAGCTTCTGGAACTGGGGGAAAGCATCTGGTCCATTTGATATTATGACAAATCTCCCTCAAAATGAGAGTATGCTTGCAATATATTACAGTGCTGGAAAGGAGCCTTGTGGCACAGGCTGATTCCAGCAGCTGTGTCCACCTGCCTCTTCCATTATCTGCTTCACAAATTGACAATTTCTCCTGAATGGAAGATCATGAATACGTTCGTTTTAACCAGGAATGTGGAAATTATTGAAGCTTAAAATAATCTCAGTCTCATTATAACAGTGGCTATAGGAAGGACTCATGTTAGGATCTCCAGTTAAAATTACAATTTCAAGTCCAAACAAATTTTATTTGCTCCACCATTAAGGGTCATTTTATTAGATGTTTATTGGTTTATTCTGTTATTCTCCCTCCACGGCTCCTGTTATTGGAATGAAACATGACCTTGGGCATCTTCTTACTGGATAAACTACATTTGAATTTCAAGAATAAAGACCAGATAAAGGGTTGAGTGCTGGCAGCATTTTAATAACTTGGATGCTATAAAAGCTCAAAGTTAGCAGTGTTGTCTCTTTGACAGGTGTGCCATCACACGGACTAACAGCTGTGTAATCTTCACTTTGACCAAGTCCAGTCAGAACTGGACCTGTGAAACATCGCCTTAGTTTACTGAGTGACATTCTAGTATTTAAATAACATACTTTCTGTCGGAGATCGACAGACGGTCCGTCGTGGTGAAGAGAGAGCTGAGTGTAAAAGCGAAGCTCTCAATTTAGCGGTCGATCTACGTCCCTACCCTCACCTATGGCCACGAGCTGTGGGTAGTGACTGAAAGAACGAGATCGCGGATACAAGCGGCAGAAATGACCTTCCTCCGAAGGGTGGCTGGCCTCTCCCTTAGAGATAGGGTGAGAAGTTCGGCCATCCGGTAGGGGCTCAGAGTAGAGCCGCTGCTGCTCCACATCGAAAGGAGGCAGCTGAGGTGGTTCGGGCATCTGACAAGGATGCCTCCTGGGTGAAGTTTTCCAGTGTTCTGGGATCTCAGGATCCTACCTGACAAACCAGCCTACCCGTTGTTTCTGCACATGTGCACAACACAAAATTAAGTGCCGAACCATCCTACCTTTGTGAATGTGACCTACAAGCATACTTAAACAGCTTTATGAATATGAGCTACAAGCATACTTCAGTGGCATACCTACTTAAATTTGTGCTGAAATTACTCTGTGACAGCAGAAATGTGCATACACTACTTACAGTAGGACGTTTTGCTAAAGTAGGATGGTTTGTCAGAACACCGGGCATGTCCCACTGGGAGGAGGCCCCGGGGCAGACCCAGGACACGCTGGAGAGATTATATCTCTCGGCTGGCCTGGGAACGCCTTGGTGTTCCCCCGGATAAGCTGGAGGAGGTGGCTGGGGAGAGGGAGGTCTGGGCTTCTCTGCTGCCACCCCCGCGACCCGGCCTCGGATAAACCGGAAGAAAATGGATGGATACTTACATTCTTATCAAGGATATGTGTCCATGAACTGCATCTGTACAATTTAAAGATACAGCTTGCTAATAAAGCGAGCTAGCATCAATTGTCCAAATATAGTCACTTCTGGCCCTGACAGAAGACATGGTAACGCCATAACACCGAGGGTTCAAAGTATGACCTCATGGTGGTTACATCTATCTTAGTACATATCCGATTATTAAGTGATGACGTGACGAATCCTACTTCCCGGCCTAAAGTAGTCTGCGTTTAATATGGCTTTTGTGTTGTTAACATGTTTAATGTTTTGTATTTTCTTCTATTTAATCTCAAAAAGCTCCTAAAACAGTCAGTGATCACTGTTGACCTCCCTCGGCTTTTATTACCGCTAATCATTTATTTAAGCTCAGTTTTTAAAACCTTAGGATGTAACTACAGCCCAGCCCATGCAGCAGTATATGAATGACTAACCTCGTATTGTGGATGGATTATCTCAGTTGTTCTCCTGACTGAAGTTTGGTCCTTTTACAGCATCCTGCCATGCGATTACATTTGTTCCTGACCACCGAGAACACTCACGTTAACTTTTATCGAGTGGAAAAAAAGTTAGCTTGTTTATATTATGCTAACATAGCTGTGTCGCTAGCGGTCACGTAGCACATCATTATATACCAGCTAGCCAAACTTCAGTAACCCTACAAACGTCACTGCTGTTTAGTTTTCTGTCTTCATTTATGTTGGAAGTGCTAACAGAGCTGTACGTTTGAATTTGTTTCCAAAACCCCGCAGTCAGGACATGCTATACTGTATTTAGATAGAAGCTAGCGAGCTAACTTCCTGCTAACTTCTAACTCCGTTAAATGTCATAAATTCCGTTTTCATGGATGTTAAACTCAGTTGTTACACCTGGTAGAGCAGAACGCTGATCATTTTATTAAAGATGAAAGACTTTAGACAGTTTTTCAACTCTCAGTAATGCCATAGTGATCGTTTGATATATGGACCTGCAGCGGAGTTTAGGCCCAGACACGGCTAGTGACGTCAGACTGAACGGATAGTCTACAGTCGGTCACGGCCAGCTTTGCTTGTAAAGCTTTAAACATAACAGACACATAACAGGATCTGTAAGGAAATGTAAATGTACCCTACAATATTAAACATCGTTGGGCAGCTGTTGCTGCGACTCGATGCTTTATAAATAAAACTGAATTCATGTAAATCATCACATAAAGAAATTCTCGTCGTCACTGGATAACATGTTGAAAATCATGTTTTCTATAAAAACATTAACACACGAGGACTTGCTCAGTTGTCTGATGATGATCAGAGCTGCTCTGCAGGGATTTACAGTTATAAGCTGAAGTGTTCGTCCACTTCTTCATGTTTTGGTTTTATGTGGTGTCCTCCACATTCTCTGCTTTTTTATCTAAAATATACTTGTAAGCCTCTACATCTGCTTTGTGAGCACAGTTAGCTTTCTCCCCTCGTTCTATGGTTGTCACATGTTTGGGGACATATCTTGTGATGTCACATCCTATTGTTGGTTAATTAAATGGAGGTCTCAGCTTGATTGGCTCCGTACACTTCAAGGCCCAGAATTCACTCTTAATAGAAGAGCAGACTAAAATGACAACAGAGTCAGAACAAAGGAAAGTAATGACTGAATGAATGAAAAGCCCAGACCTATCACAGGATCGGTGTTTGCAGGTGTAATCCAGAACACCTTTTAACAGACTAGAGACTGGCATGAAATCTGCATAGTCCAGTAATGATCGTGCATACAGTGTTTGAATGGCTCATTAAAGGGTTTCTTTTAATCACAACAACATTTTGGAGAGGATCTTCAGTGATATCCTCACCCATGTGACACTGGGTGATCACATGGATCCAAAGCAAGTCCCCCAGAATAAAAAACTAAATTGGTCGCGTGGTCCAATAGTTTTCCAGATTGGCACAAATCTCGTCAGATGTTCCCAGTGGCAACAACAGTTTGCTTCCTTTTAAAACTGCAGAAATTAAAACGTGTTGTCATGTGCTGTGGTTGAGTTTAAATTTAGGAAAGGCCATGTTTTGATGTTTTACTTAAGCTCATTCCTGAAAAACAAGCCGTCTATAGTTGATCAAACTTTCACCTGGGGCCATTAATCAGCACTTTAGCTTTTTGTGGAGCTACAGTTGACCATGTTTTGGTGAGACGTTGGGATGCTAAGCTGAAGTCAAAGTGCCACTTTTTGCTGTGTCCCCAGTTACTGTCTCCCAAACTTGTTCCTGACCAGATCCACACTAACCACGCTTCACTTCATGTGATGCACTCAGATATATTGTTATATGTTTAACTCTGTAATAGTCGAGACGTTATGAAGATTTTGTGTCCAATGAGGAACGTCTGCTGCATATGGACAATATAAATGTTGTGCTGAATAAAGCAGCAGAGAACGCTTCTGTTATTACAAACTGCTTTAACCAGCTATCCATCATTTCATTACTTGGTTGAAGAGTACATAAATAATATTGAATAAATAATACAGTAATTTTTAGTCATTAATCAAACAAAATAAGCTGTAAAACAACCTGCAAATCTTAGTTTGGTTCTCAGTTTCTAAACATTGTGTGAACTCTGTGACAATTCTTTGTAAATGATTTTTTAATACATAGAAACAAAGAAACGTGTCTTCATGAATTAGTACATAAACAATGACTCTGACTCTGCTAATAAGCAGTAATCTAATCCTCTGATGACAGTCTACACGTGTCCTGATGCCATGCAAACTGTTGTGGTCACCAGCATGGACTTACCTAATCAGTTCAGGTCTCACTGTACAAAAAGCCCCCCATCCCAGACCCACATGCTTGAACTCGTGATCACTCACTTCACTGACAGTTCAGTATTTATCTGACAAAAGGTACGATTTCACAAACAAATTACGTTTTTCTAGAATGTGACACATGCTGCAAAACAAACAGAGGTAGACTAAGTGCTATTTAAAGGTTGGATGAATACACTGCAGGTTAGTGCAGGATAAACAGGCTGCACAGTGTCTGTGCTGCTCATGGTCAGAGTTGGGTTAACAAGTGGAGAACAGAGGAAGTTGATGATGCTTAGATTACTTCACTGATTTCCATCCTGCACACGGAGAAAATCTACTGGAGCTCTCACTAGAAACTATTGACTTTGCTTAGTCATTACTACAAATTTTAGGGTTCTCAACCTCCTGAATTAGACTTTAACCCCGACTCGCAAAATCAACCGTTACAATGTAGAAAATGGAGCCATTTTTTTATTTTCCTTTGTCTCTGATCATGATCTGCTCATCTGATTCAAGGTGAGTACAATTAGAATTAAAAGTCTACTAATATTTATTTATTTAGTGAATGTAGCACAAGAGTGAGCTAGCTTTGCACAAAAATAACCAGCAGAAACATCCTCCAGAAAGCTGCTTTTTACTTTCTAGTATAACACTAGTAGCTGTAATTGTGCAGAAAGTACAGACTGTCTGTACCTTTGCCACCTCTGCGGTTCAAGATTACTGGAAATAAAACCCCGTTTCCATTAGTATCTACTTGGGTCGACGCTACAGCTCACTACAACTTCTCAGTTTGACTGCTTTTCCATTACGATTGAGTATATTGAGTGACAGCAATGCATCTGAGCCTCTGTTGATGTAATTAGTATGCGACACAAAAGCTACAACAAAGGTGGAAGTGGAGGCAACGACATACCTGCTGCTCGCTCTGTGGCTTTTTGTCAGACACGGCGTTGTTTTTGTAGCCACTTCCCTCGTTGCCAGGTTTTCGTGAATGAGACGCTCTCGTTTCAATGATCTTCGACTAATTTTAACCTCCCCTTTATTTCTAAACTCCTTGAGAAAGTTGTCACCTCTCAGCATCACACACAGTGTTAATAATCTCTATGAACAGCAAAGAAACAGCATTATTAAAAATGACCTCTGACCTCCTGATGACAGCTGTTTCCTCACTATCATCGTTCTTCTCGATCTGAGTGTGGCCTTGATGCGATTTCTCGCACTATCCTTCAGAAGAGACTTGCATCTATTATACCCCCTCGCCTGTTTCACCACACATCTCTCAGATATCACACAAAGCTTCTGTTTCTGCTGGTGTGCCCCAGGGTTCAGGTTTGGGGCCTCTTTTATTCCCTGTTTACTTGCTTCTACTCAGAAATACAGTATTAGCTTTCACTGTTACACCGATGACACTCCGCTGTATATTTTCTCCAAACCCAATTTCACCCTTCCACTGTGACTCATGGAGGTCATAGCATGGTTCTCCTCCCACATTTTCCCAAAATAATTAATAATAAAACTGAAGTTCTACTCGTCAGCACAGCTTCCACTCCAACCAAATCCCAAAAGTTTTCCATTAACGTTGACAACTCTTCCATCCTTCTCTCCCCTCAGTCCTTTCAGTCTCATATTGATCACGTCACACAGTCTGCCTACTTCCACTTGGTCTCCGTCTTTTCCTCACCCACAGCTGCTGCTATCGTTGTCCAGAGCCTCGTCACTTCTCTGGTTTCTCTACAGCTTCACTGGCTGCTGGTAGATGCTAGGATCTCTTTCCATAACCTGGACCCTCCCTACTTGTGTGATCTACTCAACATTGCTGCCTTTAGGTCTTCATCCGTCATTCACCTACTGGCCCTTTCACCACTATGGGGAACAGAGTCTTGAGCCGCCCTGCTCCCCAACTTTGGAATTCTCTTCCTCCTGATATCAGGAATACCAGCTCTGTGTCCTTATTCAAGTCCAAACTCAAAGCCCATGTGTTTAAACTGCTTTTTAACATTGAATCCAATCATTTATCTTTTTTACTGTTTATCTTTCACGATCTGCACCGTGACCTTGGGTTTCAGAAAGGCGCCCACAAATACAATGTAGTATTATTATTATGATTATTATGACTCACCGAGTGACACCACTGATCAGCCAATCGGTGGCATGTGTTCTGACGATGTCACATTTTAGTACCTGCTCAGATCGCTTTAAACCCTGGTCGAGTCCTATGACCTCATGGAAAACCCTGGAAATCGTGGTGGGTCGATCGTAGGTAGGTACTAATGGAAAAGAGGCTTAAAGGTTGGGATCTGCTACTCACCTCGCCACTTAGCTGGACACTCCCTCGATCACCTCTCTCTCCCAAACTCACGATTCACCTCCTCTCAGATATCCTTACCCCAATTGGTATTAACCTCCCTCTACCTCTGTTCCCAGTTGCCTCCCTGCCAGAGACTCCCTCTACACGGGGCGACCGTGGCTCAGGGGGTTGGGAAGCGTATCTGTAACCGGAAGGTTGCCGGTTCGATCCCTGGGCTCTCTGTCCTGGTCGTTGTGTCCTTGGGCAAGACACTTCACCCTACCATCGGCCCCTCTGGTGTTGGCCAGAGGGGCCGATGGTAGGATAAAGTGTAGGTAGGGGCGCGATATGGCAGCCTCGCTTCTGTCAGTCTGTCCCAGGGCAGCTGTGGCTACAACTGTAGCTGCCTCCACCAGTGTGTGAATGTGAGAGTGAATGAATAGTGGCATTGTAAAGCGCTTTGGGTGCCTTGAAAAGCGCTATATAAATCCAATCCATTATTATTACATTTCCATCCTTCCAGTCCACGTCCCTGTATACAATCAAGCTTTGTTTCAGTCGTTTCGTCCCTCGAGTCGTCTTTTGGGTCCATTCCTGTGTTCTGGTCCCTCAGCCCCTGATGCTACTGACTTTTTGACGAGGTTTGACTTTCTGAATTCTGATGCTATCCAGTCCAATAAGACCTCTGTAAACTTTAGACTTTCTGGATCACAGTCAGCAAAGAGAGCTGCATCAGTTTGTCAATGAAAACATTTAACCTGGATGTGCATTTTGAGTTTGTTAAAGATGAAGCTGTTCCCAGGCAGGATCAGGAGCATGGAGCATACTTAGAGCATACTTGCAGGAGCATACTTACTTCAGTGTGATGACATGTATTCAGGTCTTAGTCTGATCTCACAGGCCATTAGAGCTGCGTGCTGTTACCTTTGAGATATGCAGTTGAAATATTTTGCAAATTGTTGCAAAGCCCAATCGGCATCAAGATTTAACACATTACACCTTTGGCACAACTTTGCACGCATGGCTCCTTGCATTAACACAACTGAAAAGCCTTTATAGAGATTATTGGCTGACATGGTGCTTTTATTTGGAGATTAAGAAAATGTCTTAATTCCAACAGCAAAGAGTGTAATCCATCAAAATGCAAGTGAGTCCCTTTAATGAGCTGCTTTGTGACTGAACAGCGCTGCTGTATATGTGGCACTAGAGTGTGACCATTTTTATTGGACAAAGGGCTTTAATGGCAGTAAATGATAAGAGGAAGTTAAGGCAGAAAGATGTGAGAAATGAGCAGAGAAATAGTAATGGAGGTCCCTCATATATTATTAAACGTCAGATGAAGTGTAGTTTTATGTGAGTCCAGACTGGGCTGTTAGGACAAGCCCAACACGTAACTGGGACCATAAAGGAATCCAGCAGACAGACTCGTGGGAAAGGTGGGAATTCTGAGCTGAATGAGCAGATTTTATGCACTTAATGCTTCATTTTATATCACAGAAGGAAAAATGAAAGCTTATCACGACTACATTCTTCATTTCAGGCATTTTTCCCAAACTGCTTTCAAAGCATGATTACAGTAGAACGAAGCCATGAATGTGTCATCAGCAGTGACTAAGTGCAGTGGATAAAGACGCTGTTCGGGCCAAGTCATCGTTTTTGATTCAGTTCAGACTGATTTTATTTGACTGCATCGTTTTCTTGTCTGTTTTTTTAAATATTGTTGTGCTGTGTGGAGTCTGGTTCAGTTCACAGAGACTCCACAAACATTTGATTTTATTTTCAGCTCATTCAACTGGTGAAAACGTGCTGCTGCCATCCTCATACGCTCTTTACTCTCGTGCTCTGTTGTTCATTTTGTACCTGAGTGGTTGTTTGATTAGCTGCTTCTTGCTCTCGTTGCTGTTGTAGCTGCGAGGCTGGATCTGATTTGTGTTCGCACGCCTCCAAAGGCCAATTTCTTGGTTGGGCTATTGATAGTGTCGCTTCCAGAGGATAAAATTAAGGTGAGGAAAGATGAGGAAATGTCAATATCAAGATGATAATATCGCTTTAGAAAAACATTAGGTTTACTTTCAAAACGACATAATCTAGATTTTCCACTTACATCCAGTCTGCACTGACGATGAACACTTGTACAACGTGACCATTTCTTGGTGAGCAGATGAGCAATGTGACTGAAATGAATGCATAAAAGGGACTAAATTGGTTTTTGAGTGGAACAATAAAGCAGGATAGAACGTGAAAGAGCGAAACATGAAATCTCCAATTAACTCGAAGTGCCTGACCATTTTGTTTGGCTATTTCCACTGGCTATTGTTGGACTGCACATGCTCAGCTCCTTTGATCCTTTAATGAGTCTTTGGAGCTCAGCACAGAGCAGAGGGACATCTGAGACGTAAGCAGTTTTACTGGAGCTATGCTCACATTATGTGGACAGAGGGACTTTGTCTAATTCCCTCTCTGATACTGGATTTGTAAAGTGTTTGTGTTTGTAAAGGCTCAGTAAACCTGCGACACTTTTAAAGGCAGCCTTGTCAGGATCCCTTCTCTCTCACAGGCTCTGTTTTGCTCCTGCAGATGATAGATGAGCCGGAGTTTTCACATGCAAAGAAGTCTCACATTTAGGCTTCAGCACTTCTGCTGATCGTGTCCTTGAGTGAAGTGCTCTACTTAACAATCAGTCCAGCAAACCAGAAAACAGTCTGAAGGAAGTTAGTTTTATTACCAGTGATGAAAATCTCTTCCCGTTTTCAAGAGGGCACTTTATCATTAGGCAGAATAGGCAGCTCCCTCAGGTACCGAGCCATCCATCCATTCATCTCTCCGGGATTTTTCTGCATATTCTCCGTCTGGGTTACAGCAGCGGTGTAATGCCCCCCTCTCTCCCTCAGTATGCTCCTCTTCAGGGTTGTTAGTTAGACATTTTCAAGCCAGCCAAGAGATATAATCTCTGCAGCATATCAGGGGCTGCCCTAGGGTCTCCTCCCAGGAGGATTTTGTTCAGTTTGATTCAGTGCAGTTTTATTTGTGTAGTTTTAAGTTAAAACAACAGTCACCTCAAGGCGCTTTGTATGGCAAGGACCTTACAAATTTAGAGAGGAAACCCCAACAATCAGGTGAACCCCTATGAGCAGCACTTTGCATCTGTGGGAAGGAAAAACTCCCTTTAAACAGGAAGAAACCTCCAGGCTCAGGGAGGGGCGGGGCCATCTGCTGTGATTGGTGGAGAGGAGAACAGAAGGAGACGAGACACACTGTGGAAGAGGGAGTCAGAGTTCAATAATTATAAATTCTGAAGAGTGAAAACAGGTGAGTGAAGAAGAAATGCTCAGTGCGCCGTGGCTCCAGAAGCAGAGGCCTGCTGCCTCCCTTTCCAGTTTGAAACCCTGGGAGCCAAAAGTAAACCAGCCATCGCAGAACAAAGTGCTGTGTGGGCACAGTGTAGGACTGCAGGAGCATCATGAGGTGATGATCAAGGAGAATGATTTCAAATTAAATTCTGGATTTAACAGGGAGCCACTGAAAAGGAGCTACCATGGAAAATGTGGTATTCTAAAAGTATCATACTATTATTATTCTAATAATATTTTATAATATTATTCTAATAATATTCTAATAATATTCTAATAATATTATTCTAATAATATTCTAATAATATTACTCTAATAATATTCTAATAATAGTATTCTAATAATATTATAAAATAATATTCTAATAATATTTTATAATATTATTAGAATATTATTAGAATAATATTATTAGAATAATATTTTATAATATTATAATATTATTAGAATAATATTAGAATATTATTAGAATATTATTCTAATAATAATATTCTAATAATATTCTAATAATAATATTCTAATAATATTTTATAATATTATTAGAATATTATTATAAAATATTATCATAATAATATTATTATAATAATATTATTATAATAATATTTTATAATATCATTATAAAATAATATGAATATTAGTATTCTCTCTGTGGCATTCTGGATCAACTGAAGGTTTTTAGAGGCTGATAATAACAAATAGCTAGACGTAAGACACGTGTGAGCTCGTTGTCTCATTTTAATTTTAGAGATATCGCTCAAATGAAGGAAAGCAGTCCAACCTATTTGTTTAATGTGGAGACTGAAGGGCATGGAAAAATCATCATAGTGTTACTGGAGACCAGAATATTCAATCCAAAGAAAGTGTGTGCTTCTAACACTTTTAGAGATGATGCCAGCGTTTTGTCTGATATTACAAAGAGGAAATTATTGAGCATAATCGAAGTAGAATTGGTCACAGCACAGAAGCCTGTCTCTGAAACTACTACTGCAAAGCAATGCTGCCTGTTCACATTATTGCAGCACAGTTCCTGTAAACAGAGCGTTCACATCTCTGTTAGTGCAGCACTGAACGCTGCAGTGAGGTCTGGTAGGACAAGCACAGAGATAAATCCACTGTCAGAGGCTGTTAGATCTTTGTTAACATCCAGCTCTGTTTCTGTGTTATGATGAGCTCTGAATCATGACTGAAACACTCAAATAAACCATTCGTGGTGAATAAACTCTAAATGTTAAAACACTTTAAAGCTACTCTTGTAAGATTTTCTTTTATAAATAAAAGGAAAGTTAGAAATCAGCGTGCCATGGTTAGCTGTGTGGCAGGTTGGATGAGGACCCAAACAAAAGACGACTGGAAACTGGAAACTCGGGAGCTCAAAACGAACAAACGAGAACACGAGGCGCTAGGAGTTACGAGGACCACAGAGACGACACACAGCACTGACCGAGGCAAACGCAGGGCTTAAGTATGAAACAGGAAACAGAAGGGAAAACACAGCTGGCACGAATCACACACAACGAGATGGGAAGGAAGCCAAACTGAAAACATTAACAAAGGACGCGAGACTGTCAAAGTAAAACAGGAAACATAACACAGACACTTGACAAGGAGACAGATCAAACATGGAGTCATGACAGACTAACACAGGGAAGTGACAGAAAACTAAAGACTATAAATGGAGCACAAGCAGAAACAATCAACCAAAACCATGAAGAACAACACATCCAAGAATAGAACTTAAACTAGAATTAAACCATTAAAGCCTATAATCAGCTAACACTGCTGTACTGTAAGCATCAATTAATGGTGATCTAATAATATAATGAATGAATGAATGAATGAATGAATGAATGAATGCATGAATGAACGAATGAATGAATGAATGAATGAACGAATGAATGAATGAATGAATGAACGAATGAATGAATGAATGAATGAATGAACGAACGAACGAACGAATGAATGAATGAATGAATGAACGAATGAATGAATGAATGAATGAACGAACGAACGAACGAATGAACGAATGAATGAATGAACGAATGAATGAATGAATGAATGAATGAATGAATGAACGAATGAATGAATGAATGAATGAATGAATGAATGAATGAACGAACGAACGAACGAACGAACGAACGAACGAACGAACGAACGAACGAATGAATGAACGAACGAACGAACGAATGAATGAATGAATGAATGAATGAATGCTTTATTGGCCATATGCAGGTTGCCCCGCAGAGGAATAGGACCCTCCCCGACTTACACACACAACAAAGACATAACATGGGAATACAGTCGGAGATCGGCAGCGTTACAGAGGAAACACTGAAAAAGTACACTACAATGGGAAAGTACAAGAGGAAAAAGAGAGACCTCTACTCATGCTGGGCACCTGTGGGAGGTCAGCATGAGAACAGGAAACAAAAAAAAAAACCTCCTCTGCACAGAGAGCACATAAATGATCTTAGAATGATCTAAGAGACATTCTAATAGGTTGCAGAAAGTTATTACTCATATTAACTCTGAAAGATCGATTGAAGCCCAGATCCAAAAATGTGGGAGCTTTGTAGACAATTAGGATCAATTCAATTTTATTTATACGGTGCCAAATTATAATAAAAGTCACCTTAAGGCGATTAATATTGTAAGTTAAAGAGCCTACAATGATACAGGGAACCCTCAACAATCAGACAAACGTATCCAGCCCGAACTATAAGATGTAAAGAACAGTCTTTGGCCTCATCTTTAAAGAGCGTCTGTCTCCAGAATCCAAGCTGGGAGCTGCTTCCAAAGGTTCTGCTTCCCATTCTACTTTTAAATATCCTGGAACCACAAGTAGAGTAGTCTGAGAGTGAAGTCCTCTATTGGGGTATTATGGTGCTATAAGATGGAGCTTGATTATACAAAACCTTGTATGTGAGCAGAAGTTAATTCTGGACTCAAATGGGAGCCAGTGGGATGAGAACGACGCTCTCTTACAGAGATGGCACGATACCACTTTTTTATGTCCGATACCGATATCATAAATTTGGATATCTGCCGATACCGATATGAATCCAATATAGTGTGTTTTTTAATCAACAAAACGTTTTTTTAATATCTTGCTGCTTTTTGTATAAGTTTATACTCAAGTTTAAATAAATAACAACACTAAAGCTATTCTGTTATACCTGTATGTAAAAAATACACTGCGTCCAAAATATGTCATAGTTCAGCAACACTGATCAATCTAATAAAGTTAAACCTGCTCCATCCTCCCTATTCTGGTATTTTAAAGAGTACTTAGAAGAAATTTTAAGCAACCTAACTAATAGGGTTGCAAACTCCCAGCAAAAAAAAAATAAAAAATAGGGAACCACCCTCCACCTCATGATGCTTAATCGATGTAATCAAATTTAATTTGATGCAGGGGGAAAATGCACAAAAATAAATTATTTTTCAAGAATAATTAAATAGATTCAACATCTTTCTTCAACAGAACTGCAGACTACACAGATGGTATCTTCCCAAAGGAAAAAGTACTATAGCTTACTAGGGTATATTAGACTTAACAGTTACTATATACAGTAATGGACTTCTATATATTTTACACAAGATTAAAACTTTGGGTGTAAGAGTCAGATAATTATTTATTAAAAACTAGACATTTTAAATGAGAATAAGAAAGAAAAGTATGTCTTTGTGCCCCCTTTTCCCTGTTCATGCCCTATCGGCCCCCCTGGCTAAACTTTGCTAGATCCGCCCCTGCACAATTACCAGCCGTCAGCTACGTAGAAAAAGATCCTGGTGTAGAAATAATATTAAATAAATTCTAACAACAGCTTATCAAGCTTAAACGTGCTGCTGTTGTTCAGCCGCTGGTTTCCTCTTTCTGGTGAGAAGTGGGCCAAAAACTAAGAAGAGAGACGGACTCGCGACAGAAAAGCCGATCAGCTGATCATTAAGCTGTTTCACGATTGAAGCAGCAGGAGAGAGAGAGAGAGAAAGAGAGAGGCAGTCGCTCCAGGTATGGTTGTTAAGCTTAACGTGGGAATGCTTTACAAACATTCAGAGATGAACTTACACACTTGCTTTACTTCTCTCTGGGAAAACGTCCTCATAGATGAAATGCTGGTTTGCTAGCAAGGCTACAAAAACACACAGCCGCTCTATCACGTGATGCACACTGCTGCTACGTGCTACGGTTATGAGCCGAGTTATGCCGCATAGCAAGTTTTGTGAGGTGCTTTTTGGATATTTAATGGATCGGATTACATTTTTTATTTCTCGCCGATATCCGATCCAGTAATTTGGGTCAGTATCGGACCGATACCGATACGTAATATCGGATCGGTCCATCTCTACTCTCTTATAATCCCAGTCTGCACCACTGCTGCAGCATGTTGGATCCACTGAATGCTGAAGAAGCAGAAAATCAGAGGACGTCCAGGTCGTTTGTGAGAGTTCATTTAAACTAACATATTCATGATCATCTAACCGGGCGGAAAAAATTAATATGTTGATCAATTATTAAATTATTAACTAACAGGGATTTAGAAGAGAGAGACCTGATGTTTAAAAGTCCATATTTCATTGATGTGGTGCAGCTGAACACTCTATATTATTCTTTGTTATTCTTTTTGTTGCACACAATGAAAAGCTCAGTACTATTCAGATGTCCTATTAACAACAATCGCTCCCATTTAAAACAGACAGAAGATGCACATGAGGCGAGTGCATCAGTCTGATGAAATAGTCATGAAATGGATTTTGCGTATGTACTTTCTTCGTGACAGAAAGTGTGACATTGAAAGAAGTACATTTGAAATGGAACTATGTTTAGTACAGGCATCATGCATGCAGGAAAAATAGGAGCTGCTCTTCTATAAGAAACTAGAGATACAAGAGATCACTGTAGTGTTTCCCTGCTCCACCTATTCACTTGTTAAACAAGAGCAGCACAAAGATGCAGCTTTGCCTGATTCTAATTAAGGGAACAGAGATAAGAGAAGGAAGGAAAACTGCAAAATGTTTTTCCCAAAGTAAACAAACACTACAGTGGATTGTGTGCCAGTCTTTTATTCCAAAGTTGTAATATATCCTTCAACTCACTGTTTGGTTAATATGCTTCACAAAGTGACTGCTCCAGGCCTGTAGCTGGTATCTTCAGCCCCAGACAGCTGCTAATCACAGGGGAGCATCCAGCAGCTGAAGCCTGTAGAGCTGCTTCATTTAAACAGGCTCATTTAAAAGCTCCTCTCTACAGTATTAGATATCTATACACACACCCCTGCCTGGAAACATAGCATTTTTTGACTCTGAGCTAAATATGCTACAGTGTCAAAAGTGCACTAATTTCCTGGAAGTGCATCAGCTGGACACTGTCTCAGTTTTCACAGCTTTAAACGATTCCAGTAACTTCGCATGAATTTACAATCCATATCAATTCAGGAAATTATTGGAATGTGAATCCTTGTTACAGTGTTACAGTATTCTTTATTAATGGAAATGCAAAAAAAAAATCCCTCATTTTCAAAGGTGCTCCACTGTGAGTGCAGAGGGAGCTGTCCACTGCTGCGGTGCTGAAAGGAAGAACAAGCTTTTCTCATAGATTTTTCACACCATCCACATTAACTGCTGTTTATCACACGCTGTAATATATGATATGATTTTTTTTTTACATAGTTATGTGTTTAACTCATTTTTATTCTAGTAAAATCTAGATTCTATTCTATTAGATTCTATTAGATTAGATTCTATTCTATTCTATTAGATTCTATTCTATTCTATTCTATTAGATTCTATTAGATTAGATTAGATTCTATTCTATTAGATTCTATTAGATTAGATTCTATTCTATTCTATTAGATTAGATTCTATTCTATTAGATTAGATTCTATTCTATTAGATTCTATTAGATTAGATTCTATTCTATTAGATTAGATTCTATTCTATTCTGTAAGATTCTATTAGATTAGATTCTATTCTATTAGATTCTATTAGATTAGATTCTATTCTATTAGATTCTATTAGATTAGATTCTATTCTATTCTATTAGATTAGATTAGATTCTATTCTATTAGATTCTATTAGATTAGATTAGATTCTATTCTATTAGATTAGATTCTATTCTATTCTGTAAGATTCTATTAGATTAGATTCTATTCTATTCTATTAGATTCTATTCTATTCTTGTTTGGCTGTATATTGTTGAATCTGGACCAGGAAGGCTCGTCAGCATTGAAAGAGCTGGATTCTGAATGATAGCAGTGATTTCTTATGGAAACTTATGGAATCAGGACATCCGTCTGTGAAATGAATATTTTGAGAAAGTGGGTCATGCAGCAAGACAACGACTCACAATCCACAAGTTGTTCTACAGAAGAACACAGTTAATGGTTTGGAACAGAGTTCTGACCTTAATCCCACAGAAACGAGGAGGAAAAAGCTGAAGTGAACAATTAACAAGGACGTGCATCAGTAAATGATACATGCAGATTATAACCCGACTGATACCTGATCAGTTATAATAGGCTTAAAGAAACTAGTAAATGAATCCTAGTTGCTGATATTGTTAAAGGGAGCTTACAGGACAATGAACTGAAATGCTTTAAGTGAATAACCAAAGCATTGATGCTTTAAGTTGTTAGAGAAAACTGTAATGTGCTACAGGGGTTTATGTAATACAGTGTAATATACTATAAGTACACTCAGAATTGGCCCTTAATGAAGTTGAGCTCGGCAGCGCTGAATAAATAATATCATCACACACAGACTGGAAGCCAAAAAAACCCTGTAGATTAATATGACACTAAACTCTGATAAAAACAAGGAAATGAAACTAGAAACAACCTGAAGGAAACTGTAACCAAGAAAGCACACGAGTCCCTGTTAGCGACAGACACCAGCATGGTGCTGCACAGCCTTTACCTGCTGGTTATCTCTTGGTGCAGCTTCACAGCAGCTGTCCTTCAGCCCGGAGTGGAGTGGTCCACTGCACTCGTTCATGTCAGAGAAAATATGAATGATGTCTTTAACTGTTTGAATGATTGGAGTAAGTGTGTGGAAATCAGTTTGCTGACAGCCGTGTGGATGAACCGGAGCAATCTATGAGACTGGTCAAAGGAACTCTGAGGGAATTAAACACTGTTCATACTGAAGCAGGTGTCTGTGCTGAGGACAACACACTGCAATCTTTGGAGCAACAGGTCTTTGACTCCAGAGGCATTGTTCTTGACAGCAAAGCCATTTCAACCTGTCAAACACAGTGTCACAGCTTTTATGTTCCACACAACAAAAAAGTCCAAGAAAAGGCCGTGGGTGGCAACGGGAGGTTTGTTTTAGAACGCACGTCTGACTCCATTGTTTAAAAATCATATGTCGTTTATTTCATGGAAAATTATAAACAAAAATCGGCCAAATAACTTCTTAAAACTTAAAATGAAACTAAAGTTAATTTAATTTGCTTTAACAACAAAAGTGGTCAGAAAATCCAAACCCTCCCGTCTTCCCATCAGACATTTGGCAAACAGAAAACCCTTACCACACCCTTCAGGGTGCTCTTAATCCCTCCATTAATGGGAGGGCCCATAAGCTAATAAACCAATCACTTTCCAAAAAACTTTTCCAAAAGTAAAATTATTTACGAATTTACATAACAAAACTAAGTCAGCATATTCTTACAACTTTACAGGAAAAACAGAAATGAACACAGTGAGGCAAAATCAGTGATTACATTCATGTCATGAACAGAAAATCCAAATTTGACCTGCTATGAGGTCAAATTTGGTAGGTTTGTTAATGAACACAGATGAAGAAGAAGTCTGACATCGTGAGGAAACAAAACTCGAGTAAATAGTGTTGAAATGACAGGTGTGACCTATGCACAACAAACAGGTCTAAAAAGAGCCGTGATGCTGTGGATGCTGTGGATGCTGTGGATGCTGTGGATGCTGTGGATGCTGTGGCTCTATACATCAGACTGTGTTCAGCACTCAGAGCACCGGGTACTGTCACTGATACTTTAACAGGAACTGTCTCAAATGTACGTTATTGTTAATAAAACGTTGAGTTTTGTTTGTGGAGACTTCAGCATTAATCTCTTCAGTGCAAACACAAATAACTGAGTTTATCAGGTTGGACTCCTCAGCAAAAGTTCAAAGTTCATTGATGAATAAATGACAGAATCTTGAAGGATTTGGGTTCTCACAGGTTTGGGTCAACACAAACAGATCCTTAATCTCAGAATCAGACCCGCTGTGCAGACAGAGAAACAGCTAAGTACTAGTCATGGAGTAAAACAGAGCATACACACAAATGTGGGGAATCCGGTCTCCACCACCCTAATGGGCATCTCCCAGTTTGACCTCGAGATCCAGGCTGTGATGTGCTGGATTGTCTCAGGGGCATCTTTACACAGCCTGCACCTGTGGTCGTTTAGAAACTATAGAGATATATATACATGTAATTTGAAAGGGGCTTGCTAGAAGGTAGAGGAAGTCTGACACTGTCAGACCAAGGCTAAATTCACCATGTGCCCTGGGAATAAACTGACAGTGAAAGTGAAGTATGTGTCAGAGCCTGAGGGGAAAGCAGCACAACACAAGTCTGCTAAGTTTCTTCAAGCCGATGTATTTCCTCTCATCCTATTAGACTCTCGTTATCAGAGAGCCATTGTTACACTTCACACATGTGTACAGTGTCTGTGTTTATGAATCGTACACATCATACTGTGGTATTTTCTGTGGTTTCACTGAAATCGAAGGAGTCAAAGGAAGGAGTGAAGAAGCAGTTTATCAGGGGACGTCCCAGCTGCTTATAGCAGCAAAAAGAAACGTTTCAGGGCTCATTCAAATACACAAATGGGCCTGGATCAACAGATGGAGCAGGCAGATGTGTGGACGAGGTGATCCATTCAATAGTCTTGTATTAAAAACTCGTCACCGATGTAAAAGGGGAAAAACGATACAACGAAAAAGGCAAACAGAAGCACAAGAGGCAAATATTATAAACAAACGATGCCAAAACATCCTGAGAAAATCAGCATCGAAAGCCAGTGAAGCAGCACCACAAGCTAACTCTCCAAGGCTACCGAGTAACACCGAGTGACCTCCTGAAAGACCTGAGGGCCGACCTCAAAGGGGACAACGACGATTCTGTACGTCGAGAGAAGCGCAGGAAGCTGGATGTCCTCACTGAGGAAGGAGCTGAATGGATGGAGATGGAGGTTCGCTTGGCAAGGGTGGAGGGATGGGCAGTCAAGGTTTCTGAAGCTCTGACAGCAGCCATACAGGAGAAGAAGATGCAGCAGAAACTCATGGACCTGGAGTCCAGGTCTAGAAATAACATCCTCATCTTTGGACTGCCTGAAGGCGAAGAGAGACGAAGAGAGTTCTGCTGTGCGCTTTGTGTTGGCGCTTTGAATTACCAATAACTGCGGATGTCGATCTAAAAATTCAGCGGGCCACTGCTCCCTTGCCCCTAAACCAAGACCCGAGGCTCCTCCGCGCTCCCTTATTGTCAACTTTCAGGAGTTTGCAACTAATGAACTGGTGGTTAGGGAGGCTTGGAAAAAGGGGAAAATACAGCTTGGAAACTGAACGCTGTTCTTCGACCACGATTATGCAGCAGAGATTATTCCAAAACACAGAGAAAATCAGTGTGGTGGTACCCGCTCTGAGGGAGGAGGAGGACTCGGCCACTGAAGGAGCTACTAGACTGGCAGGAAAAGAGCCAGAAGATGATCTACAGCTGCAGGGAGAGCCAAAGAAAAACTGCAGAGTTTCCAAAGGAGCCTCTCAGAATGACTATGGGAGCAGAAAGCTGGACACATAGGATGGTGCTTGCTTCATCACTAGCCTCCTGCGTCTCTACGACATCTTTTCCCACGACCCAGCAGGGTCACGTTCTCTCCCCAACGCTGGAGTTCATGGTATTATCTGTTCTTCTTCCATGTTAGATGTTCTATTACAGTTCTGGACTCTTTTATAGGGGTGACTGTTACCTTCATGATCATGTCACATAAGCTTCATGTAGTGTCTTGCAGTGTTAATGGGCTTGTAAGTCACTGCAGAACTGAAACAGGTCAGCCTGTCAAAAAACGAAGATGAGAAGGTGAAAAGCCAGGCTTTATAAACTCTTTCTACAGTTCGAGGAGCAGAGGGAGGGGTCATCACACTGATATCTAACGTCCTTTTTGAAGTGATGAAAGGGGCAGTCGATAAAGATGGTAGATATGTCATTGTTAAAGGCAGAATCAATGCGCTGTGGTCACCCTATTCGATGTAAGCACACCTCCAGAGAGAGACCTCACATGTCTCAGGCTTGTTTTTGATCAAATAGTCTCCTTGAGGGAGGGATGTTGGTCTGTGCAGGAGACTGCATCAGACAGCACAGGCACAACGTCTGAAACATGAAAAACTCCATTTATTTGAGGTGTGGATGGTTTTCTATACAGGGGGAAAGGAATTTACACATCACCATGCAACTCACAAGGTGACTATTTCCTGATGAACATACAGACTGCACCTGGGACAGCTGACCTATCACATCATAGCACTATTCACCCGGAAGACTTAAAACAAGAGACCCAACGGAGACTGTAAACGGTAAAGTTGCTATGAGACGCTGTCCAC
Source organism: Neolamprologus multifasciatus (assembly GCF_963576455.1). Lineage (NCBI taxonomy): Eukaryota > Metazoa > Chordata > Actinopteri > Cichliformes > Cichlidae > Neolamprologus > Neolamprologus multifasciatus. The sequence goes on along the minus strand of NC_140454.1, from coordinate 1,872,737 downwards.
TCCACCAACTCATTCATATGTGACAATAATCCAAAGCTATTTGTTGAAATTAGACCAACAGTAACACAAACCTGAGCCAAGCTTTAACATCTCCAACTAGCAAGAATGAACTGGACAACGCTGTTAGCAAACTGAAGATGAACAGAAGCCCCGAGAGCAGTGTTGGTCAAGTTACTTGAAAAAAGTAATCAGCAACTAATTACTGATTACTTCCCCAAAAAAGTAATCCCGTTACTTTACTGATTACTTATTTTCAAAAGTAATTAATTACTTAGTTACTTTTTAAAAACACGATTTACAACCTGAATAGGTGATAAAGTGATAGATCTTTCAGCCCAATTCTACTTTTTCTGCATAATCATCATACAAAATGTAATCAAATGGAAAAGTCTCTTTTTAAAACTTGTTTTATTAGTTTTAATCTTTTAACTTTATGCATCAAGCAAACATTTAATTATCTGCAACATTCTCTGACTGGAAGAAATTAGTTTAACATTTAAACCTATTTTCTGCACATTCCAGCACATAAAATAAAATATTTTGTGTGTTTACACTCAGTCTTTCAAATAGATGCAAGTAAAACAAAGCAGAAAATAAATAAAGTCAAAGACTAGCGGTCCTGTTGCTCTATTTTCACCTGTAAAGCAGGAGTGGGGTAGGCGGAGGGTTACCCTGGTGCAGGTGTGCAGCGGTCAGTGGAAGAATCCGCGAGTTTCTCTGTGAGTTTCCCATTACGTCGTAGCTACTCGGTGCTTGTTTGGAAGTTTAGGGGTTTTTTTCGCTGTAAAAAGAAGTTTTCTTCCCACGCACAACGGACACTAATGTTTTTGTCACTTTTTATGGAATCAAACTCAAAGTAAGGTCAGTACTTCCACGCTTTAAACGCTGCACGCTCATACTCTCTCTGCACTCGATATATGATCCATTGTTGATCTGCACACAGCTGTTGTCACGAACGTCGCACTCGCTTACGTCACTGTCATGAGACATTCTCGCAAAAAATCACGGTTTTAGTAACACAGTAACGCAGCGTTCCTACGGGAAAGTAACAGTAATCTAATTACCGTTTTTGCAATAGTAATCCCTTACTTTACTCGTTACTTGAAAAAAGTAATCGGATTACAGTAACTACCCATCTCTGCCCGGGAGTGACGGCTTCCCGGACGAGCGGCTTAACGTCTATGAACAGGAAGTCTCGTCTTTACTGTTCCCTCGTGGAGCGAAGACGTCATCTCTGTGATTCCAGAAGAAGGCAGGAACAAAGATCACTGTCACATCGAGCAGTTTCAGCTCTCAGCACCGATAATAAACTCAAGTTAAAGCAAAACAACAATGTTGCAGAGAATGAGGTCACATTAAAGCCAATCACCTACACTTCGTTTGGTCATGTGATAAACTACAACCATGCTGGTCAGATGTTGCAGAGCTGATAGATGGATCCACAGGTCTTACACCTTGGTCTGATCCCAGAAGGTACGATTAAAAAAGAGAACATCTGTTTAAAATAATGACTGTGGCTGTGAAGAAAGTTATCACAAGAACTGGCTGAAAAAGGAGTCGCTGAAACTGAACTGAACTGAAGTTTCTATGACGAACCAAACTGGATGCCTTCAAATGGACACTATATAAAGACCTCGACTTAAATGTTTGAGAACTAGCCCGATGTGTGTTTTTATGTCCCTGTCCCATTCCTGTTCATCTTTTATGCTGTCAAAGAGACAAAATAACGAATGGGAAAAATACATGAATAAATAAAGCAGAGAGGATGCCGTTCTCCACAACCCAAATTGGAAGCTGATTCCACAGGAGAGCAGCCTGATAGCTGAAAGCTCTGCTTCCCATCCTACGCTTTGTTTTATGCATGTTTCATCACAGCCTATTTAAGAAAAAGGCACTGAAATTTCGCCAAGGTTCATACGTTGTTTTATACGACATTCACCAAATAAATAAAGTGAAAAACACAAGAGCTCGGTGGTTCGAGGAGAAGAAAACAGAGAGAATTCTCCTAAACCAGCCTTTCAGCCTCGGAGCCCAAACTTCAGCTCTGGTTTAGCACAGAACAGCCAATATAGAGTGGCAGATTAGCTGGGCAGCGTGAACAATCAGGGACATTACTCCAAAAAGGCTGAGTGACCACAAATTGGCCGTTGAGACAAGTTGTCACAGAAAAACCTGGCAACTTTGAGAAAACAGACTGAGTCAGTGCTGCCAGCAGCACGATGTAGAGCACAATGATGAACTGCAGCCTGCATGAAGAATCAAGGTCTTTAACAAAATAAGAGTCACAGTGTGACACACTCAGAGAGGGGGGAGGAGCAACCATAGCAACAAATGAACTTTTAACGAGCGTGGCCTCCACAAATCTCTACCACCACATGTAAGTGTTACGCTTTACCCCACAGAGGTTAATCTAATCTGCTGTTATCAGTTTATAAAGGTGTAATAGAGCTGTTAGCAGTAGCAACTAGAGGCTAAAGCTGCACTACTCCACAACAGAATAGAATATAGAATAAAATAGTCCTTTATTGTCAGTGCACACGTATGAATGCTGCACGCCAACCGTGCAGAACTTTAAAAACATCATTAGTAAAGACATCGGGAATAAATATAGCAGAATATAATATAATATTATATAACTTTTTAATGAAATATAATGTCATTAAAAATGTACTACATATATCACGGCACCACAATAATAGCTAGCTTCACAATGAGAGTTCATCATTGTGTATTCCAAACAGCTTCCTGCATTCGACTGTACGAACACGCTGGCTGCATAAATGCATTCATTTATTAATAGTGCTCTATGCTAACGAATGTGCCTCCATGCTCGTCTTCCACTCGCAGCATGAGCAACAAGCAAACCTGCTCAGCAACAGAGTTAATAACAAATAACTTGCTCGCAGCAAAAACACAAACAGGCCTCACTACTGACATCACTGACGACGACGGCAGCCATGTTTCCCTGCATCGCTGCTATGCTGGGTATCAGTTTAGCTTGTAGGCTAACATTAGCTGATATTTGACAGGTGAAAACCTCAGATGTGTTTCTGCATTATCATTATTATCACTACAGAGGTTTTTCACATCATATCATGTGCACATTGATCAAGAGCTCTCCACCATGTTGGATGTGACATCATCACCAGCTGCTACAGACACGAGTATTTCCTGACGTGATTGTTCTGGTTTCTGGAGGTTGTAGTGAAAGCTTTGGTTGCTGGCTGATTGTCACAGCTGCCTGTAGCTGAGCAGGTAGAAGTAAAAGTGCAAAAGTCCATAATGTGATCTTCTCTGAGCTTTGCTTTTACTGCACTGGCAGCTATGCTGATGTTGTTTTTACCTGCTGGATCAAAATCTGTTACTGACAACGTCCCTGACATGTAGACACAAACTGCTTCATCTCTTGAGTTGAGGGATCTTTTTAAGATGGACTCATAAGCAGTGTTGGGAAGGTTACTTTTAAAATTCCATTACAGATTACAGATTACATGCCCCAAAATGTATTCTGTAACGTATTCCGTTACGTTACTCAATGAGAGTAACGTATTCTGAATACTTTGGATTACTTAATATATTATCATGCTGTTTACAACTACATGAATGTAGTATTGCTGTGATTTATTACTGTTACTGAAGGTCCGCGGCTCCGAACCGTAGTAAAGGGACCTCTGGCTAATACGGTGGGTTCGTGTCGGGCTGAAAACTAGCTTTACTTTGTTGTCTGGGTCAAGTTTGCTAGCAGAGACAGAGAGAGGCGTTGAAAGGCTGCTTAATAGCTTACTTACAGCTGGGCTCATCGGACTACACTGCCTATGATGCTACATTCTTTAGAGCTATACCTGTAGCATTCTGCCTGTTAGCTTAGCACAGAGAGAGAGAGAGAGCGTCACCATGTAACCATGGCAACCGTAACCGCCTGGAACAACAGAACGTAGCTGTCAAACAAAACCCAAACAGTCCTGACCCGCCACAATATCAAACAGGGAAGTACCGCCGTGTAATCCATTTATTTCATCAAAGTAACTGTATTCTAAATACCACCTTTTTAAACGGTAACTGTAACGGAATACAGTTACTCATATTTTGTATTTTAAATACGTAACGGCGGTACATGTACTCCGTTACTCCCCAACACTGCTCATAGGTCAGTATGAAGAGGACAAGAAACACAAAAACACTCCTTTAAGAAATGGTTGTGTACAAAGACTGGACTAAAACGAATGAAACAACAGCAAGCGACCAAAGATCACCTGTGAAAGAGTTACAGTGTTAATAAAAATAAGTAAATAAACTATATTCTTCGTAATAAGTTATGTGATCGTTTGTCTTTAAAGATGGACGACAGGAGAATCTGTAACCAAATAGTCTAAATGACATCCTGGTATAGACTCAGTCAAATAAAATTCAACTTGACAAAACAAATATAATCTTAAGTCAAAGTAAATACAATAAAATAAACGAGGTATTAAGTAAAATCCGATATTTTGTTGCGATGAAACAAAGTAACATGTGAGTATCTCCTGTGACAGCTGCCATCGGCTTTAACAAAGTGCCGTGACTGTTTATTCCGCGTGGAATGGTTCATATTTCCCACGCATGTCCATGTAACGCATGTAAGTGCGCTGGACTTGAGTCTTGAAGCCCGTGTTTTCTGGAAACGTCAACAGCAGCTTTTGCTGTGCGGTGAAATGAAGTCATCAGCAGGCTGCAAAGTGCGTTATTTGATGATGTCTGAACACACGGAGCGAAATACAGCAACGATTGCGGCTTTTCTCTGCGGATCTTCGCTATTGTTCTGTGTTTTTATAGCAGCGCTCGGGCATCGCAGTGCTCCGCTCTGCCAATAAAATGTGAACCCGACAAAGAGAGAGAGAGAGAGGCAGAGAGGGGAGCGGGGGTGGGCTGTACCTCGCAGTGAGGGAGTGCCATCGTGGGAGCGGTTCGCTCCTTCACATCAGACCTCTGCTATCCCTCCAAGCCGGAGGACCGAGGAGGAGCCGCCGTGCTGCGTTGCTCTCTGCGGACTCACGGATAATAGCGCACTACAGCTGAGAAAATGGTTTTGCTGCTGCCGATGGTTACCCTTTACACGCTGAGCGTCTTTAGCGGAGCATCCGCCGCCACTCACCGTAAGTGTTTCACCTCAGTGCGCTCACCTGTCTGCGCCTCTGCTCTGCGGGCGGACAGCTGGCGGCGCGCCTGAATCAGGGGCTGCTCCGACCGGCGGAGTTTTACGCGCGCCTCGTAGCTGAGCCTTCCTATTGTTGCAGAAGCAGCGTCGTGATTGTTGTGCGGCACCGCGGTGCTGGTGTCGGCTCTCCTCACTTCACTTTCTGCTTTCGAGCACATAAACAAGTTGTTGATGTCTGCTGGCTGAGGTTTTGCTTTGAACGGACTGCGCGATGAAGGTCATGCGAACAGGTTCGTTTGGTTGGAGGCAGACGCGCTGCGGAGCTCGTCCTTAGTTGGCGCTTTCATGTGGGATTTTTACGAGTCTCAGTCTCGGGTCGTGTTTTGCTGATGTGTGTTGGGGACCCAGAAGTGCTGACTGGCCACAGATGTGCTGCTCAGACGGCTGCTGGTATTGGTCGACTCCTACGTACAAGCCCCCTCTTACACCTTTCACTCCAGAAAGAGACTTTTACGCCGTGATTTGACGCCGTTTGTTTTTACCTGCAGTACTGCGTCCAGTAATAATCTCGATTGGCTATCGACCACCTATCTGAGCTTTGTAAAAGCAAAATGAATTGTTCTGATCCCAGGATAAAGGACTTGTGCTGTCCTTCGTTTCTACAGTAAACTGACCGTTGTTGTTTTCATGGTTGGATAAAAACAAGCATTTTTTAAAGGCCTTGAGCATTAACTCAGAGTTTCTCAGTGGACTGTGGAATTCTCTCAATGACAAAGTGCAAACCAGGGGGTTAAAATATCATAAAGTCCCATCATGTGCAATTCAACAGCATCACAATGTGTGTCCTTCACGATGATCGTTGTGATGTCTCACACCAACTTCAGCAGAAACAGACACAAATCTGTGTTACATGGTAAACGTACAGTAGCTTTCATGGCTTTACAGTAAATGTAAGATGCTCACTTTTATTTCCTGAAATAAAAATAAGAGTTAATTCTTTATATTTTCATGTGGTAACAACATAAGAGGACATATGACTGACCAGCAGTGAACCCGGATGGTTAAGGGCCGTGGTGCAGGTTCACTCCTGCATGCCTGCATTTATCCACTCACCTGCTTTGGCTCGTGGCCTTTGCGTTGGTCGTTCTGTACAGAAGCTGTTGCACACACCAATGTTTGCTGGAACTGTTCTGGTCAGTGAGCACAGGCTGAAGTCATCCAAACTGAAGGTTTGAACTAGTGGAGCTCATATTCAAGATTTCTCAAGATTTCGTCTTAAACCACAATCCAGAAATATTCTTTTGAATGTTGCCGACCAAAACAAACAAAAGCACGGCTGCTCGTATGAATCTGTTTATTTAAAACAAACGTGTTTCCATGTCCTACACATGAAGTGCGATGGCCTGTGGGTGCCCTTAGTGAGCTCCGCTCTGACAGATATGGAACAGCATCTATTCTCCAACTGGAAACAGAGGAAACCATCAGGGACCTGCTGAGCATGAACCTTTAGTAATGAGCCGTGCAGTTATTCCACAGCTCCCACTGATGTCGACCAAAATTATAACTCACTAAGACGACGTCAGCCTCTCTATCTGAAGTCCAGTTGGTTCTTGTTCTGTTATTTCATGCCTATAATAATTCATTCTGGCCCTAAATGTTTCTTTAAGCTATTTGTTTAGAGGCACCTGTTTACCTGCTGCTACCTTTAACCTGTTTGTTACAAATATAAAAACAAGGCAAATGTTGTGACTCTGCACTGTTCACCTGCTGCTCACACTTTATTGGGCTAACTACAGTAAGCTGAGTCATCCACTGGTCTGTTTCTTTGGGTCTTTGTCCTCACAACAACTGCAGCACACAGTGTGTGATGCTGTGGGTGGGCAGTGCTTGTTAAGCCCCACAGCAGCACTGTGTCTCATAACTTTCCAGCTTTGCATTCAATGTCACAAAAACTGTCTGTTTTAAATGTTTAATTATGCAGGTGAATTTAGTATGCTAGTTTGAACGCCAGGTGGGCGGAGCTTCTGTGGTTCCCGTCAGAGCTGCGAGGACGACCACATTATTATTATTATGTTTAGACTGTGTGTTGAGCTTTAGCCTCACATGCTAACCTCGTTCTATCAGCAGAATGTAGAGATGAACCCTTTCAATTCAAATGTCAGTTTCTTACACAATCATTGAGATTTGGATTAGAGCTGGGCGATAGAATGATAACGATATATATTGCGAAATAACTTTTTCTCGATAGAAAAATGAAACTATTGCGATAGGCCTCACCGCTCTCGTCCTCTTAAAAAAAAAAGAACAGCCAATCCAAATTAAGTAGCGCAGAGCCGAACCAATCACAGCCGCAGCGTCACGTCACGTGACTTGTTACGTACAGCACAAGTGCCAAGCCGCACATGTGTATTTGTTTGGGAAGCAGCCAGCCGCCGTGCCGCCCGGGTAATGGAGGAAAAATCAACCGAGAGCGTGACCGAAGGTTAGCGAAGAGAAAACCGATGATGGTTCCAACGCCGGAGAGATTGTCGAACGGAAGAGCCACAGAAGTTTTGTAGTGTGGAGGTATTTCTGCTATTTCAAGTCAAACAGAGTAGCGCGCACTGTAAATGTGCCGAAAGCAAGTCTGGAAATACAATAAATCGCTTTCTGACTGAAAGTGCTAATTCGTCATTCGGCTTTTGTCAGACTAAAGTAACTGCTAAACTGTTTGAAAAGCTCAGCTATACAACAAGGAGAGATCGAGAATTTCCTTTTAGTTCTCAGTTTATTTGATATTGACAAAAGTTAGTCAATTTTGTCTGTTCTTCTGTAAAACAAACTAAGATTTATTTTTAGAATTAATATTTTGTTTCTAAGTGGAATTGACAATTTAGTCTGTTTTGTTTGTTCTGTTTTGAAACGTAAACACTTTAGCGGCTGCCTTTTGTGTAGTTTGCAATATTTGCCTTTATTTATCTGAAAAAGTCTCATGTTCCTTAAGTACATCTACCCTGTTGAACTTATTATGGGAAATAAATATTTAAATCAAAACAAGCTGCTGATTATTTCACATTTTGCTTGTGAGCAACGGCACATTTAAATCTTACACATATAGTTATTTGGCTTATATCATGATATATATCGTTATCGCCTGAAATGAAAAACATATCGTGATATATGTCCTTATCACCTGAAATGAAAAACCATATCGTGATATATAACATTATCGCCTGAAATGAAAAACATATCGTGATATATATCGTTATCGCCTGAAATGAAAAAACATATCGTGATATATATCGTTATTGCCTGAAATGAAAACATATCGTGATATATATCGTTATCGCCTGAAATGAAAAAACATATCGTGATATATATATCGTTATTGCCTGAAATGAAAACATATCGTGATATATATCGTTATCGCCTGAAATAAAAAAACATATCGTGATATATATCGTTATCGCCTGAAATGAAAACATATCGTGATATATATCGTTATTGCCTGAAATGAAAACATATCGTGATATATATCGTTATCGCCTGAAATAAAAAAACATATCGTGATATATATCGTTATCGCCTGAAATGAAAACATATCGTGATATATATCGTTATTGCCTGAAATGAAAACATATCGTGATATATATCGTTATCGCCTGAAATGAAAACATATCGTGATATATATCGTTATCGCCTGAAATAAAAAAACATAGCGTGATATATATAGTTATCGCCTGAAATGAAAAAACATATCGTGATATATATCGTTATCGCCTGAAATGAAAACACGTATCGTGATATATATCGTTATCGCCTGAAATGAAAAAACATATCGTGATATATATAGTTATCGCCTGAAATGAAAAAACATATCGTGATATATATCGTTATTGCCTGAAATGAAAAAACATATCGTGATATATATCGTTATCGCCTGAAATAAAAAAACATAGCGTGATATATATAGTTATCGCCTGAAATGAAAAAACATATCGTGATATATATCGTTGTCGCCTGAAATGAAAAAACGTATCGTGATATATATCGTTATCGCCTGAAATAAAAAAACATATCGTGATATATATCGTTATCGCCTGAAATGAAAACATATCGTGATATATATCGTTATTGCCTGAAATGAAAAAACATATCGTGATATATATATCGTTATCGCCTGAAATAAAAAAACATAGCGTGATATATATAGTTATCGCCTGAAATGAAAAAACGTATCGTGATATATATCGTTATCGCCTGAAATGAAAAAACATATCGTGATATATATCGTTATCGCCTGAAATGAAAAAACGTATCGTGATATATATCGTTATCGCCTGAAATGAAAAAACATATCGTGATATGAAAAAATCTTATATCGCCCAGCTCTAATTTGGATCTATATGATGTGCTTCTGTGTTCCTGATTATTAGAATAAATCCATCAGCTGTGTTTTAGCTGCAGTCTAACAAAGTGTGACGTGTCTCAAGAACTAACAGTCAGTGCAGCTTCTGTTTAAACTGATATGTTGATGGTTTGTGTAAAACGGAGCTTCCTAACCTTTCTTGTCCTTTCTTGTCATGTTGAAAGTGTAAAAAGTGATTTCCAGCAGTGAAAGAACTCAGCACGAGCACGCCGTCGTCTCATGTGCTCGTCTGTCTTTGAGGTTTGCGTCAGGATTTAAGCGGTTTGTGTTGAGGTGGGAACCTGAGCTCAGACGACAGCTGCATTAGTCACCCGTGACAGTGATGCGTTTTCAAACGTGACCTGTGATCAGGTTTGACACGTGTGGCCTGATGAAACGGCGAGCTCCTCCTGGAGGTCAAAGAGCCGCTCTCATATTTACCGCTGGGGAAACGAGGAAGCGAACAAAGATGCATCATCGCTGGTTTATCAGGTGACAGAGTTAATGGCAGCCATTTTCCTCGGCGAGGCCCGTGTGTGCGTCCTTTGGCTCCACAAAGACACGGCGATATGCCCGCGTTCGTTTTATGTTATCGGCTCATTGGTCCAACAATGCTGGAAACAGGCAACGGGACCACAAATATATGGAAATAACACTTACTTTATTATTATAGTAAAAATCGAGTTTTATTGACTGTAGTGGAAATATGTGCTGACAATAAGAAACCACAGTGTGTTCTCCAGTAGCACTATCAGCGCTATCAGTGTATCATGTAGGGCTTGAGTGCTTTCTTTTAAATGTACCGAGCTCACTGCACAATTCCCCTGCTGGCTTTGTGGTTTTTAATGACTAAGGCTGGTGTGGACCACTCAAAGCACATTTATACATCAGCTGAGATAAAGCAGGCTGTAGCTTATCTTTGTATGTTTTACTAGTGACCTGGACGTTTGGCTGAGCATGCAGATTAACACGGTCCTGCTGTTGCACAAGGTTCATTTGTACGACATCTTCAAAACCACCTTGGTTGTTTTTGCTACCAAGCAGAGAAAATAAAAAAATGTTCCTGCGAGCATGTTAGCAAACTTTCACCAGACAAGGACGCACACGTGGGCGTCATGGAAAGACTGAACCATAATATCATGTTGACAATGTTTGCAATTTATATGTATAGAAGCTGAAGTTCATTAACTACTTTCCAACCTGCTACAGCTCAATAAAAATGAACAGGGAGCATGCAGCGGTTCAGCGTTGCTTGGTGTTCGTGTTACAGCTGCTGTGGTGCAGAACTCAGGTGGGGCTGCTGGCTGTTGACGGTCCTGAACTTTAGGCTTAATGCTCAGGAAACAACAACCTTTCAACTCCTTTAAAAATGCAAAAAAATTGGTGTTAAGAGGCGTCAGCAAGAGGTAATGGTAAATGGACTGGTTCTTATATAGCGCTTTTCTACTCTTCTGAGCACTCAAAGCGCTTTACACAACTTGTGCATTCACCCATTCACACCCATTCGCACAAGCACATTGATCTAAGTGCATTCGAAGTAACATTCACACACATTCATACTCCGATGGATGCATCGGAGAGCAATTTGGGGTTAATATCTTGCCCAAGGATATTTGGCATGCAGACTAGGGGAAGCCAGGAATCGAACCACCAACCTTCCGATCAGTAGATGACCTGCTCTACCACCTGAGCTACAGCCACCCCAATAGTTAGGGTTATATAACCACCCCAGGTGGTTATATAACCCTAACTATACAGACATGTGGGCCAATCAGAAGCCTGATAATGTCAGTGTCCGTGTTGTTGAGTGCTGGTGGCCTAATGATATTTAAAATGACAGTATTGTCGTCAGTTTTGTGTTCGATGTTTAAAGGCAGTGTGGAGAGGACATGAATGTACTTGAAGGCTTTTTCATGAGTAAACAGACAGAGCTGCTGTGGCAGTCATCACAGTCTTGGTTAATAGCTGTAATCTGGGTTATTTACATGCATTTATTGGATGAATAAAAAATGATGGCAGCAGGGTCGGCTGCATGTGTGCCCGCTGAGAGGAACAGAGGGCGAAGAGACACTCTGAGGTCGTCTTCATCTGTCCACAGGTTCATCCAAACATTTTTAGAGCTGCTGATGAAATTAATGGAAATTTATAGTTTTTACTCATCGGATATCCTGATACTATGCTGGGAAAAAAACAACACTATGGGATGGGAAAACACAAGCCTCAAAGTAGTGAACAAATACAACATTTCCTTTATAATTTCACTGGATCGTTTCATCACAGGGCAAGATCACAATTTCTGAAAAAATAAAGATGCTCTGACGAGTTTGTAAATGAAGCGTGATGATCAGTGAGTGAGACGGGCTGTAAAAAATGGACCCAAAGAAGCCAGAAGTGAAATGTGCAGGTGCACCTATGCTAGTGTCTCTCTTTTATTACATATAACATTTCCCAGATGATATCTCAGGACTGCGTGTTTTGTCCTATCAGCTCTCGAGACGATTTAATTACTAGAGAACGTCGGAGAGGCAGAGCAACACTGGAAAAGCCGCTCGTGCTACAAGTTAATTAATCATCCAAAGAGCTGAGGATTAACTTTCTCTCATCTTTGTGTTTCAGGCTGTCTGATATTTGTAACTTCAGCATGTTACATGCTTCCCAGCACACTTTGCATTGCTAAGTACATGTTATTTTCCAAAAGCACACTTTGGATGAACTATTCTTGTAGCGCTGTGGCATAATTCATAATCATTATCTGGTTCAACTTCTTTAATAAGGCCACCCAAGGGCTGGTCACAGGCCAGCATGAGGCATGATTTGAAGGGATGGAAGGAATTTGCTTTTGGCAGGAAAAAGGCTTTCATTACCCGCTGTTATGACACTCTTCAGTGTGAGTCTGTGGGAGGAATATTGCTGTGCTTTAAGTGATCCCCTCGCAACGAGCGGAGACCGCTTCTCCAGGCATCCAGTTTTTATAAGATTGAATCAGCAGTGTGGCAAAGCAGCGGACACACATATTTACTTAAGATTTTATGCTTGAAGTTAGCTCGGCGAGCAGACACTTCAAAACTAATTATTTCGCATCTGAAGCACCTGAAACACGTTGGAGCGGAGACGGCACGCGGCTTCACAGGAGCAGCGACGGCGCCGATGCAGCTGCACATTCGCTCGCTAATGAATGTGAAGCAGGCACTCGGGGAACACCTACAGCTGTACGCATCCGAGGCCTGATGAATTTATCAAAAGGTAAATGAGGCAGAGCGCTGTGGCGTGGCAGCGCCGCCACTTTTCCTCATGTTTAAACATATACTACAGTTCTTCTGCAAGACGAAACAAGCTGGGAGGAAGGTGCGCTCTCATCATCAGGAGGGACCCACTTGACTGGATTGTTGTACGAGTATATATGATCACAAGGATTAGAGCCATCGCGTGCTCGCTGCACAGTGCTCACTGAGACTCAAAGTTTCTTTGTCGTTCTGAATGCTTCTCAGGACGATTTTGTACTTTTGGTAGTTAATAGGGAAAGTTTTATTGTAATCGAAACAACAAAACCAAAGTGTTAAGTGAAGAATTTCAAACTTGGTTGAATCAGGCCCAGAAACGCCGCCCACTGAAACACATGCAGACTCTGGTTAAACACAGTCGGCTCTGTTTGCATCAGTTAGCTCGATAAAAACCCAAACACCAGCCAGAGATGGTGAATATCCAGGGGACTCTTCTTCTGCACAAATCTCTACAACAGTCACAACTGTCAAACGATGGCGATGAAACGGTAATTACAAATCTGCAAATAACATCAACAATAAACTGTAGAATGAAACACTGCTGCAAATAAGACAAAGACTGTCTGTGGAGGTTCGTCGTAGTCGAAGGAGCTCGGGAAGAAAAGCCTCGGCTGATTGTGACCTACACCTGTTTTTACACCCTGGCTCGTGTGATCAGGCAGAGGATCAATAGCAGGTCCATGACCCTCTTGGGGACGCTCCCATAGGGCTTGAATCTGGGACTCTCCACCAGTTGTTCTTAGAACTAAAGAAGCTTCTTGGATGAAACGTCTTCAAGAAACTCAAAGAAGTCCTGACACTTTGCTTTCTGAGCTCCTTTGAAGACAAACATGCTGCAGAGAATCTTTTGGACAGAGTCGAGACACTGAAGTCGGGTATTTTATTGACTTCACTAAAATAATGTTGCTGTTTATTTCTAAGGTGTTTCCAAATCACAACAGTCGCCTTTGCTGGTTTAACCCTTTAAAGCCGGTCAGAGCAGCACCCTCTGTTTTGCGTAACTATTTTTAAATCCCTGTAGCTCTGCAACCACGTAAGCTAGCGCAATAATTTTTTTTGCATATGAAACGGAGGAGTTGTACTTACATCTTTTATGCCATCAGCTTGTCCTCGGTCACAGTTTCCTTCCACATATAGCTTTGCAAAAACTGCATAAAAAGCACTTGCAGCAACAAAAACATAATATTCCAGAAACATGCTTTGCCGATCCAATCAGTTGTTTGTAACACTTCCTACGTTGGACACTTATGAGCCTATAGTTGTGTTTTTAAAAGTTATGTTTGACTTTATGACTTTCTGTGTGGTTTCTGGGATGCTTAGGACTCATATTGCACTGCTGGAAATAGTTTATTTTGATGCAGATGCTGCTTTTTTGCAAATTTGCACTATAATAATTATTTTTGTTTTTCCTGCAGTGTATAAAAATTGGTGTATTTCAAAAATAAAACTATGAAGGCACTCAAAATAAATTTCCTGTGGTGGGAAACTATTTTGTGCAACTTTTTTGTATTTACAGTTTTGAGGGATAAGCCTCTTAAATTTCTCTAACTAGAAATATATGTTAAAAAAACAAAAACGATTTTACATTTTTTTGTAGTTTATTGCACTTTTTTGCAATTTATGTAATTACTATGCACTTAATGCAGACATATTATTAAAATCTGGGCTGTAATGGTTGTATTGATGTACAGCAACTTGAAATGCTCCCAAAAATGGCTCCACAGCATGTAAAAATATAATATAAGCTCTGGCGGACTTGGTTCTATGGTAGGTCTTAAAGGGTTAAAAGATGAAGACTGTACAGTGATAGAGACAAACTAGTTTGGAAGGAAAAACTCAGCCAATGAACGTGCAGCATCATACAAGGTGACCAAAAAATAGATGGTACAAAAAATAAGTGTGTCTGTGAGTCGATGAATTTATCAATAAGATGTTTACAAAGGTGAAACCCGTGTCACAGCGATCTGTTGGCCTTCAGAGAAAATCAGGCTACACTCAAATCCTTTTGCACTGAGTGGAAATTAAACTAGTGGCAGCAAATGAGGTGAATACCATGATTTTAATGGTTTTCTTTGTCTTCATTTGGTTTATTGTTTTTGTTTTTTGTTTCCTGTCCTCCTGTAGCCCAGCATGAGTAGAGTTCTCTTTTTTCCTCTTGTACTTTCCCATTGTAGTGTACATTTCAGTGTTTTTCTGTAATGCAAACGTTCTCTGACTTGTATCCCCATGTGATGTCTGTGTCGTGTGTGTAAGGTCGGGGGCGGGTTCATTCCACTGCAGGGCAACCTGCCACTGCATGTGGCGAATAAAATTTGAACTTGAACTTGAACTTATTGCGTTACTGATTCAGCAGCAACTGGTCTGTTATTTCACTGATCCTCGGTTTGGGCCGTATCAGCATCAGGACTGGTTCATTATTAGCAAACGCAGCAGATAGTTGTTGTTTACTTCACAATAACAAAGGAGTTTATCAACTCGTGACATATACTACAGGATAGTTCATTCATACTGAAGCCGTCGTGTCTCCTCTCACTAACACACCGGACCAGTATATCGATAACTCCCACAGATACCAGCAGACTTCAGTCTCTCTGTAAGATCTCTTCTTCTTCTCTGACACGTCAGAATTAGTCAAAGGCGTGAAATAAAGAGACTTTTTTATCTCGTCTTTGTCACTGATAAATCATTCATGAGGAAACGAACTTCACACATGGATGTTTCTTATACATGCATGAAAAGAGGTTGGTGAGCAAAGTTGTTCAATACAAACTGTTCATTTATAACTAATTTATAACAGCTACATGTAGGAAACCATTCGTTGATTGTTTTCACTAATTAAGGATCGATGTCATAGAAATATCTGTGACGGGAAACGAGCTTCAGATCTTATTATTCATCTTTATCTGTCCTGTCAGAGTTGATTCCTCTCAGCACAGAGTAGACGCTCTCTTGTCTGTGCAGATCGAGAATAAAGTGCTTTCTGATCGCAGTAAGAACGAAGGAAACGTGCTGACACATGATATCAGACTATTTAGAGAAATAATTTCTGCCACGTCTCGAGTGGCGATTACGGCGCCAGGAGACCTCTTCCCTTTTCCAGCCACGCTGGTCACAGAGCGATGCTGTGCCCGTCCCCGATCTATAGACTGCAATGAATACGCTTTCTGTTTCCATGTTACTGGCAGAGGGTTTGAAAGGATTATCAACACCCACCCTGCCAATAAAATGGATGCACTGGGGACGGTGACAATCATGAAATATGAGGAAAAAAAGCTTACTTTGAACATTCAGACTAAAAAAAAAGTCATAAATTTAAAGGTAAATAGACGTAAAAAATCTTTATGCTCCAGCGTAGTGTTTTATGGAGTTTTGTTATTGTGTTAAGCTACTGCATGCAATGTTATTGAATATTGATCGTGATGGGAGCCAAGGAAAGAAAACCTGATTTCTCTGGACTCAAACTTGCAGTTGCATCTTTGATTCTTTTATGAGCTGCCTTTGCTTTGCCCACCAGATTTCCACTACCATGCAATAAATGTTGCATCCTTCCCTCTGATCCATAGAAGAAGGCCAGTGGCTTTAAGCACGGCGTGGGTCCGTACAGCCTCAGCTCTGACTGCTTAGTGCAAAGTCTGGGTCAATGTAGCTACTTAACTAGAGCTAGTAAATGAAGCTACTTAATTCAGCTCTTTAGAATATATTATTAGGCTACAACCGCCTGCTGACGAGGCTGATTAAGACTGGCTATGGCTATAATTGTGTGTAGAGGGCTGATTATTACTGTGACTGTTTGTTTATAATGGCTTATAATATGTGCAGTTAATTGACGTGGCTTTGTTGAGTGTTAATTAAAGCTTCAGCGTTGCTGAACTCTGTAACAGAGTGCTGTGTTTAAAGTTTAAGTCCTGGGTGGCTAAACAATGACTCCTCTGCTGATTCCTGACAGAAACACTAAAGTGTGGCTGAGGCACACGTATCCTCAGCCTCATATCAAGTATTTGAATAGAAGCCAGTGCAGCAGGGCAGCTGCAGTCACCACAGCCACAGTGCTACAGTGTTGCTGTTGGATGCAGTAACAGTAACACTGCGATGAATGTGCTGTGTAGTGTCAGCTTTTGTAAACTCTGTAGCATAACAAACATACCATGTAGATTTTTGAGCTATACTCTGTATATTTAGGATGGATGTGGTCACCACACGGCGTCTGGTGGGTGACGTCTCCCTGTGACGTCACCATCTTGGTATTTTATAAGTGAGGGGAACCACCCTGCTTCATCTCCTTTGGTACTGTAATCGAGGAAAACCGTGTATAGCGTTCAGTAAGACTGTAAACTCATCACAAATGAGTTTAGTGAGGTGATCGATGAAGGGAGCTGTTCACCTGTGTTCAACCTGACTCGCTTTATAAAGCAGAGGAGCGGCCTACCGCAGCTCCACGCCACTTTTGTGCTTTACAGAGGACAGAAGGGTGCGTCCATCTTTACATAATGTTTGTGGATTTTCTCAGAACATATTAATGTAAACATTTGACTGAAAATCGTCCAGGTGGGTGGGTTAGATGGATTATTTTTCCATGATAAGTAGAGGTGGGAATCACCATACATCCCACGATACGATATTATCACGATACTTAACGCACGATACGATATTATCACAATACTTAACGCACGATACGATATTATTGCAATTTTTTAAAATATTTTGCGATACTCAGATTCTGTACATAAAGGTAAACTTTATCAATATTCATTTTCTCTAATATCAAAGTCTCACACTCAGTCTTTCTCTCATTTCAGTTTGATTGTTGACAAACTGAACGGTTTGTATTACAGTCTAGTCCAACTTAACTGAACAACCATCTGGTACAATTATAGCTATTCTGAACTATGCAGTTTATGAAAACTATGCAGCCCCTTCAGCAACTGAAGAATTTGAAAGTAAATTAAAACAAAATATAATTTTACATTAAATAAAAAAGTTTTAAACTTCATTAAAATAAAACATGTCTTAAATTAAAATAAGTAAACTGTCATGTTTATTGTTGCCAAAAACAAGTTAAACACATTTGGACAGTGAAGGAATGTCAGGATTCTTGCTCAGAAAAAGGATCAACATGCTCTGAAGTCAGAGCACAAAAACCCTTTTTTTGTAACAAAATATTGATTTCTGCTGTCCCTGTATCAATACATTATTAGCAAACAAAATATCACGATGCTACATAGTATCCATTTTTTCTCCCACCCCTAATGATAAGTAGGTAAAGTTGATTTATTAAGCGCTTGTCATAAACAGGCAGTCACAAAGGTTAAAGTCAACAGAACGTTAGGTACCAAAATAGGCAACACAAAAGCTTTAATGTTAATACTCATACATGTGGAGCACTGGAGCAACGCTCTGCAAAGCTTCTATGCAATAAACAGAAAATGTGGTGTTTTGGCAATAACATGATAACTGCTGTCTTTTAATGTTCTGCTGACAGGTGCCATCAGAGCTGTTCATACCAACCTTTTATTTACTGCATCTTTTGTTATCACCAATTTTTTTGCCCTTTGTTCTCTTTCTGTCAACAAGACATTATCCCATTATCAGCTTGTCTATAGCAGATGCTCCCAGAAATCCAATAATCCAACAGAAAAGTATCACGTTTCCTGTTTCACTACATTCCTGAATGGGTGCTGAATAATTAATGTTTGGCAGATGTGATGCATATAATCACTCAAACCGTCGATAACTCGTGCCGCAGGCTGCCTTTAAATGCTCGGAGCTCCCTCCAGATTGTATCCAGCGTGCGCAGACGTGAATCGCTACAGTAAAACAGCCAGTCCTCGATCATTTGCATCGATAAGAGCGCCCCTGTGTTCAGCGTGGATCTAATTGTTCGCCAATCTCTGGTGTACGCTGAGCATAGGTCACTGAGGCCCAAAGCCTGTTAGCCTGTGCATGCTATCATATGAAGCTTTATCAATACCACACAGAGGTCTGAGGCCACTCTGTCACCAGATGCTATCATGTGTCTTTTCATATTATTGACTCTGTGGTTTCTCTTGGCTTAACGTCTCCTTCTCTGGACCACCTTTGCTTTGATTTACAACTCGTTTAAATGTCTTATACAGATGGCATTTTCTTGCCCCGTAACACATGATAACATGTACAGTCCAGCCACGTTTAACTATTAGTTAATGCAAATATCTGTAAGGTTTTTCCATCTCTCTTCTAGATTTATTTGAGTTTTTCAGGCGTCACTGGTGTCAGAATCTCTTTAGACTTCATATGAGAGTTGTAGTCAGCAGCTACAAATTCAAAGTCACCGCTTGGAGTCAAACCCAAATCTGTTGTCCAGGAGGGGCAGGCCTCACCTGGTCATGAAGCTGCTTGCATGTCAATTGTCCTGTTTCTTGTGAGTCTGGGAAAACTCAGCGATGATATATAAAGATGTTTGTAAAACATAAGGGATAAAGTCAAAGGCAGTTTTATTACAAAATAACACAAAATAATTCACAGACAAGAAAAACCAAACCAAAGATAGGAAAGAGGAAGCAAAGACTGAGGCCATAAATACAAACACAGCGTGATGGCTAATGAGGAAGTAAAGCTATTCAATTCAATTCAATTCAATTTTATTTATATAGCGCCAAATCACAACAAAAGTCGCCTCAAGGAGCTTCATAGATACAGAGAAAAACCCAACAATCATATGACCCCCTATGAGCAGCACTTTGGCGACAGTGGGAAGGAAAAACTCCCTTTTAACAGGAAGAAACCTCCGTCAGAACCAGGCTCAGGGAGGGGCGGGGCCATCTGCTGTGATTGGTTGGGGTGAGAGAAGGAAGACAGGATAAAGACATGCTGTGGAAGAGAGACAGAGATTAATAACAGGTATGATTCAATGCAGAGAAGTCTGTTAACACATAGTGAGTCTAGTGAGCTAGACCGAGATACCGGGAGGAACAGGCACCAAAATAAAACAGGAAATGACTGACGCTGAGACCTACAACATAAAAGCAAACATGGAAATGAGAAGGAATAGAGAGAGAATACACGAGGTGACACAGCCTCCCGTTAGCTAACAACATCTGCTCGTTCAGCTAGCTGTGGATGTTAGATGAGGAACCTGCCTCACACGTATAACTACTGTAAATATATTCACTGTTTTCTCAGACCACAGATTATCCTGTGAGGAGATGAGGCAATAAGGAATCCCCCCGTCGTTGACGTCAACCAGATCAACGAGTATCGAAACATGAAACCGAGGTTTCTTTAGCAGTCTGAATAATTCGCTAACATCATAACTGGAAACGTATCCATCCATCCATTCGCTTCCGCTTCTCCTTTTCAGGGTCGCGGGGGGCGCTCGAGCCTATCCCAGCTGTCATAGGGTGAGAGGCGGGGTACACCCTGGACAGGTCGCCAGTCTGTCGCAGGGCCAACACACAGGAACAGACAACCATTCGCGCTCACATTCACTCCCGCATTCACACCTAGTGGCAATTTGGATTATCCAATTAACCTATCCCCACAAGTTGCATGTCTTTGGACGGTGGGAGGAAGCCGGAGTACCCGGAGGGAACCCACGCAAACACGGGGAGAACATGCAAACTCCACACAGAAAGACCTGATGGTGGAATTGAACTCAGGACCTTCTTGCTGTGCGGCAACAGTGCTAACCACTGTGCCACCGTGCTGCCCTGGAAACGTATGGACATATTTATTATCAGGATATATTTCACAGAAAAAAGAGGAAAAACGCAGTAGATCAGTTTTAAATTGCCACATCACGGCTTTAATGAAAGAGGTTTGGCAGCACATGACTCACACGCACTGACGAAACCCTGTGAAGCCATCACAGGAAGAAACAACGCGAAGAATTTTCCACACGCTGTCGTCATTGTGTTTGTGTGTTTGTCCAGTTACTTTTGAATCCTTAAACTTTCCGTTTAAACGCTTTTTCACTTTCTACACAAATGTAAAGCTGATTTACTGAAGCTAAAAACAAGCTTTCCTTTGTTCTTAAAGCCTACACAGCAAATTCAAAAGTGTTAAATGTTTTGGTGTTAGTAGTCTTAGAGTTAATATAACTCTAAGTAGAGTCACATGCTTTTAATGTAACTCTGAGGTGTAAAATGATAGTAGTTAAAATCGAGTGTTAAAAATGAGTGTTTCTATTTCAAATCTGGAGGTGTTACAATGGAAACATTAACTCTTGACCTCTTAACTCTGAACTCCTACAGGGGCTATGACACCAATAGAGTAAATTCACAGACTCCGCCCCCAGCACGGCTCCAATCGAAGCTGAAGTGAAGCCGTTTCAGAACATTTTGCTCTACATATTTGAGTTGTTTGCCATGCTTGGTAAGTCATGTTTTCAAAGATTGTTTCAATTATTATTATTAGCTTTTACTTCTGTGGCTCTTTGGAGTTGAGACAAAGCTGTGTGAAAGGCATTAGCCATGTTGCTCGCTGATAGCACCGCTCGCTGTTTTAGCTAGCTGAAAGGTATTGTTTTCGGCAAATACCACAGCCTTGAAAAAAAGCTTGCATGTGAATTTTCGGTTAAATTTTTTGGTCAAATACACCTAAAACAATGTCTAGAATGTGAAATGTTGGTATAATGGTGCTACTTGAAGCCTGAAAACGATCTCCCATAAAAAACGAGCAAACAGCAGTAGCAGATGTCCCGAGTCCCGACTGAGTTCTACGTTAGCACTTAGATTCCTCCAGAGTTTTGTGCACACGGTTTAGGTAAAAATGAAAAAGGTTGAGGTTCTACATTTAGTTCAGTACTACCTGTTGCCTGTGTCCTTATCTTTTGGGAAAATACTTTACACAAGTAATGTCTCAAAAAGGATTCCTTTTTTTTTTTTTTTTTTTTTTACTGTGCTGCAATTGATTTGTGCCATTAATTAGTGTCAACTAATTTTTATTCAATCTCCACATAGGATATGCTTGTGAAGATGGAATATGGGGGAGAGCAGAAGTGCGTTGAAGTTCCACAAAGTGATGAATGAAGGACATGCATATTGTATTTTGTATTTATTGAAATAAGTGATGAGAATGCTGTTATTTGCATTTACCAGCTCACCTATGTCAGACCTTTTGATAAACGAAATTCTAATGAAAGTGAGAACATGTACACTGTTACATCTTTCAGAAAATGTTTTGAAATTGTGGTGCACAGTTCAGAATAAATGTTTTTCAAAAACCATTGCGTCTTTTTAGTAAATGTTTATTTCCAAAAGAAATTTCTAGAAGTTCAGAACAGTAAAATTCCCGTTTTTTAGAATTAATTAGAAGATAACTCTTACGTAGTTAAACTAAAATACTCTTTGAGAGTTAATATATAAACTCTTAACACCAAGTGTTAAATTATCAACTCCAGAGAGATTTGGTGTTTAACACTAAATCAGAGTTAACGTACCAACTCTCCAAAAAGAGTTAAATTAACACTCTCTGGTGTGGACCCATATAGACACTTTAAAAGTGTTGAAATCAAATCTGACAGTGTTAATTTGGACATGCTGGATTTGCTGTGTATCGACCCTCCTCTGATTATCAGGGTCATGGGTCATATCCCAGCTAGCATAAGAGGCGGGGAACATCCTACACAGGTCGCCGGCCTGATGCAGGCCTAACGCAGAGAGACCGACAGCCATTCCCACTCACATCCACACCTGTGGGCATTTAGAATCACCAGTTAAGCTCGTCCTGAGAGCAAAGGCAGCTTTGACAGAACCACAGTCGGTCTGTGTGTCTAAGCTCAGAGCAGGAAGTTCTTGTTGTGGGAAAAGGCGAGCGGCCTACACGTGGATGCTACGGTGAGAGTGTAAACACACTGTCATGAATGGAAGGCCGTGTTGGATGTGCATCGCATCGAGAGGAGTATGTAATGTGATTATAACAGCGGGCTGGGATTTGGCTGCATATTTTAAAGTAATTGCTGAATTTACTCCAGCAGTGTCAGGAGTGGAGACTCGTCAATAATCCATTTGTGGCGTGCAAACTTTGTTCTTTCTTCTTGAAAGAATAAATCAAAATAATCACTCGGAGAACAAGAGCAGACGATAACTTTGATAAATAGCTTAACTCGGTTTATACAGTTTCCTTCAGAGCGATGCAGATCACAGTGTTTGTGGACCGTCTGAGAAAGCCTTTTAATAAAACATGTGGTAACCAATGTGTGTAGACACTGATCTGTTTCGCCACATTGT
Organism: Neolamprologus multifasciatus; assembly: GCF_963576455.1. Classification (NCBI taxonomy): domain Eukaryota; kingdom Metazoa; phylum Chordata; class Actinopteri; order Cichliformes; family Cichlidae; genus Neolamprologus; species Neolamprologus multifasciatus. The sequence continues at coordinate 1,849,730 of NC_140454.1, read as the reverse complement.
TGCATTTCAAGCTTTATGTAATGTTACTTTGTGCTACACTAAACCGAAGAGTATATATTTGTATGAATTTTACAGACGAGTGATTATTTATGGTGACTGCATCGTACCTGCAGGACATATTTGCAGCATGTAGAGATCGTGTTACTTGAGTAATAATGAACTGACCAGTGTGACTTGTGTGTTTCGATGAGAGAAGAGGCTGCACAGCAGCGTGGTGTCAGCGGAGCTGATGCTCAAGTAAGAAAAAGAAATCCTGCAGAGGGAGAAACAGGCCAGTTTGGAGCTTTCTGGTTCTTAGCGTGGACACAAACAAACTGGTAAACTGACTGGTTACTAGGGCTGCCACAATTAGTCGACTAGTCACGAATACGTCGACTATCAAAATCGTCGACGACTGATTTAATAGTCGACGTGTCGTTTGAAGCTTTGTAAGATCACAAAAGACGCAGGAATAAGTAGTAGGATTTAAGAGTGTAATAACGGACTGAAACAGAAGATGGCAGCACTGCATGTACAAGGATGCCAGCTGCCGTTAAACACCAAAGAAGAAGAAGAAGCTGTGTCCCAGAATTCATAGCGCGGCCCAGCTCAGTTTCCAACAATAGCGGCAGCTAGTTAGTTTTAATATTACTCTTATTATTCTTTCTGGGTCACAAAATAAACGTTTAACATATTTTCAGGCGAGAATGTAGCTGTGTAAACCTCAAATATCTGCTCAGTTTATCAAGACACCACATATTTTCAAAAGCGCTCCGACGTTTTCGGAGACGTCTGTTAGCCACTAGCTCGATAGCTAGCCGGGGGCTAGGCTAACCGCCGTCTTTCGCTATTCAGGTTAAACATGATATATAAGTCACTTAGATAACTTAAAAATGTTATTGTGTGCCTTTTTTCAGTGATTTATTTGTTCCTGAGTAAATCGGCGGAGTTTATAGAACTCCACCAAAACAATCTGCAAATGTCATTAAAATTTAATAAACTATCATCTTGTCTTTATTTTTAGTTAGCACATACCTTAAACACTTAAAGCTGTAAGCTAATGATAGTTATATAAGAGCAGATGCTGCTGGTGCAATAAGCTGTACGTTTTACGTCCAATGGATGATGATCTGATTAGTCGACTATCAAAATAATCGTTTGTGGCAGCCCTACTGGTTACCAGACCAGCTTATGTATCTGAGCTGGTCTAGCAGAAGTTCACAGTTTACAGTGTAATTTAGTTACTGCTTCATGACGTTTGAAACTAATTAAACTATTGTCATTAATACGTGCGAGTCACATGATTAGCGGTGTGCTCGTTTAATGCAAGCCCCTCCCCACATGCTCTTTATTGCTAACAATGGAGAATATTACAGTACATCAAAGCTGCTTCAAAAACACAGTCTTATCTCTTCACTGGTGCAGCTGTATTTGAAAAATTAATGTCGCGCATGAAATTAAAACCACTATTCCTCTCAGCACTATAAGTTCCTAATTAGCCTCCTTTTTAAAAAGCTATAATATAGTCGCCTTTTCCTTTATAGACAAACTGTGACTCCAGCTGCTCGTTCTTGTTCTGCACTAAGATCACCATGCCAGTGCATGAATTAGACTTCAGAGAAGAAGAAACTGTGTCCAGCTGTAATCCAAGACAATGATTATGTGCGTATGACCTCAGGATGAAGCAGACTATTTCAAGAACCAGCCGATACAAAGGATTGCTGAAATAGCGCGCTGCTTCCACAATAATAAGAGGATTATTCAATTGTGGACTGATTGTGGATAACACGATTGTCTCAGACGGACAAAACAATCGGATGAAATAAAAAGAAAAAGCACCGAAGAACCGACGGTTTGGGTCATCACACAATTACACAGTGAGTAAGCACTTGGTGACAGTGGGAAGGAAAACCTCTCTTTTAACAGGAAGAAAGCCCCAGAGAGGTGAGGGAGGAGCAGCAGCGCCTGGTGTTGAGTGTGTCCCAGTGTGATCCTGGCAGTGAGACACACAGCTTCTTATTTAAGCTTTGTTATCAAAGTTGTGCAGCAGACATGAGACCTGAGAGCTCCTCTGTCGACCTGCCACCTCCTGCTGTCTCTGGAGACCTCAATAACATGTCGTGCACGATGTTCCTTTAAGCTGTGTATGTAATTGGGCAGCTGTTGGGTTTAATCACATGGATTTGGTGCACCAAGTAAAATGGATCAGAGCAGATTGAGATGTGTGCTCCACTTTGCTCTGCCCTTCCCCTGTCTTTATTACATTTTCTATTTTTAGGAAATCCCTTTGGCTTTTTTTCATATGCAGCTCTTTGAGCTCCTTTTACAGATGTTGTCCGTATGATTTATAGGTGGTGAGCTGTGTTTGTTGTCAGGTGTAGTGATGCCTCCACATCAGTTTAAATTATCCAACATCTGGTATCATCAGTTTGTTATGATGGGTGAGGCTGTGTTCTCTTTGTACTGAGGAAAGGGCAGCAGCAGCACACACGACTTCCTCTCAAACACTGAGTCTGTGCTCGTTTTAAAGTGAATCCTGCTGCAAACATCGTCTTGAAAAGATTTCTGCAAAGCTAATAATAATTGTAATTTCATATGAGCCAGGTATCGATCCGATGATGAACAAGAGGAGGTTATGGCTGTAAATCAACACGTGCTTACAGTGGCTGAGAAGATTTATGTATTGTTTTTATGAAGGACTACATGATATGTGGTTATTAAAGGATAAGTCTCTATATTTATTTAGATTTTAGTCTTATCATATCTTATCATCACCCTTACTACTTGTGATGTTGTACATTCGGGGCGATCGTGAGTTCATCTTGTAATCGGAAGGTTGCCGGTTCGAGCCCCGGCTCCGACAGTCTCGGTCGTTGTGTCCTTGGGCAAGACACTTCCCCCGTTGCCTACTGGTGGTGGTCAGAGGGCCCGGTGGCGCCAGTGTCCGGCAGCCTCGCCTCTGTCAGTGCGCCCCAGGGTGGCTGTGGCTACAATGTAGCTGCCATCACCAGTGTGTGAATGTGTGGATGACTGGATATGTAAAGCGCTTTGGGGTCATAGGGACTAAGACTTCTCTCACCCCAACCAATCACAGCAGATGGCCCCGCCCCTCCCTGAGCCTGGTTCTGTTGGAGGTTTCTTCCTGTTAAAAGGGAGTTTTTCCTTCCCACTGTCACCAAAGTGCTGCTCATAGGGGGTCATATGATTGTTGGGTTTTTCTCTGTATCTATGAAGCGCCTTGAGGCGACTTTTGTTGTGATTTGGCGCTATATAAATAAAATTGAATTGAATTGAATTGAAGTAAAGCGCTATACAAATACAGGCCATTTACCGTTTAAATATTCAAAAGACAAAAACTTGTAAACTCTCACCTGCAGACAATATCTGCATGCGTGAAATATTAGTAAAACAAAACAAAGCCGAGTCCTTTCACCGGCTTTGTCGCCATATTTAAATCATATTTCTAAAGAGAACATTTTCTCAATGCAAAAACAGAAAAAGGATCTCTCAGTAATAATCAGTAATATAATCAATAATATAATCAATAATATAATCACTAATAAAATACGCTGGACAGACGGAACTAAAGCACAAAACAGTCTTTGCTCTGTCTTCTTACATCAATATGAGGCGAGACAAAAACAGCTGTGTGGTGTGTCTTCATGTTTATGAGTTTTTGTGCACATCTTTGTATTTTTTATTACATATTTTATATGAATTAATATGTAAATAGTGCTACTAAAGCCTCAAACTAAATATGGTGTGCACCTCCTGTGCCCTCCTTGCTACAGGTATGATTGTGGACAGGAGCATCAGCAAACAGTCAAATTTGAAGATGAATTAACATTTCAGATGAATAACAGTGATTCTTGAGAGAAGGGACAAAACAGGCAGATAAAACACAATTTTGTGGTTAAAAATATGCATACAAGTGTTAACCAACTGCCTAAAAGACAAACCAAGGCAATGTTTATACAACTAAAGTATGATTTAGCATTTTTTATTCATATATATTTATTTTAAATGGTACAGTACATTACCAGTACCTTAAAAATCTATTGTCCACAAGCAGGTCTGATAATATTAAAATACAAATAAAAATATAAAATTAAAGTAAAATTAAACATCATGGCTCTCGTCACTGAGTATTTAAGTCAATACCTTATATAATATCAAAATGTGACATTGAAAATGTATTTTTACATATTTTTTAAGTGATTAAAATCATGTCCAGAGTTTCTGTCAGTACAAAAAAATCAGGAATGATTGTGGGCAGCTTACACTCTGAGGACCCCTTTACCACTTCCTGTTTGAGACACATGCCACGAGGTCATTGCTGTGATAATGTTTTTGTTTTTATTTCATTTATGACACACCTTTCTGATAAAACTCTGTGTCACAATCATAGTGCGTCAACACCAAAGTCGATGTAATCCAAGATTTTTTTTTTTTTTTTGTAAAAACAGCCTCATTTAGGTCGATTGTTGAGGCCATAAGCAAATGATGAAAAACACGATGGCTTCTGTCAGAAAAACATGTTATGAGAGAAAGTCGGGTATTTTGTCAACACCATTAGATTTTTGCCTGATGGTGTTGACCCTTTTCTAATGGTGTTAACAAATGTCACAAAAGTGTGCTATTCATCAATTATATTAAGTTATTTTTACTAATATTTCAGATGTATTACTTCCTGTGTATTTTACTGATATTTCTGCTTCACAGATGTGTCAAATATTATCAAATTTGTCTTATCTTGAATCTCATTGTTTATGTTTACATTATTAATCCTGTAGGAACATGCTTAGTCCTCTGCATTTAACCCATTCACTCAGTGATGCAGTGGGCAGCTACCAATCCAGGATAGCCTCTGTTCGTTGGGTTTGAACGCCCAACCTTTCGATCATGTGGCATCTACTGAGCTACTGTGCCCGAGAGCTGTTCTTTAAGTGATGATGTATGAATCCTGCTTCTCTGTGTTTATTAAGCCTGTTGTGCTGCTAAAATGTTTTAATGCTTTTATCTTGTTCTATTTAATCTGAACAAGCCCCTAAAAACAGTCAGTGATCACTGTAACCATCGCGAACCCTCACGCTAACTTTTATCAAGTGGAAAAAAGTTAGCGTTCATCCTCCAGCTTCACTGTTTATATTATGCTAACACAGCTGTGTAGCTAGCAATCACGTAGCACATCGTTATATACCAGCTAGCCAAACTTCAGTAACCCTACAAACGTCACTGCTGTTTATTTTTCTGTCTTCATTTATGTTGGAAGTGATAACAGAGCTGGTGAATCATGTTCAGGTGGAAACAATCTAACTTTAACTCTGTTAAATTTCATATATTCTGTTTCCATGGATGCCTGGATGTTACACCTGGTAGAGCCACACTGATCATTTTTTTAAAGATGAAAGAATTTAGACAGTTTGTAACTCTCAGTGATGCTGCAGAGTTTGGACCTGGAAACGACTAATGACATCAGACTTAAAGACCGGATAGCATCTCTATTGCTTAATGCATAATTGTGTTGTAAATATTAATCCTTAATCTGTGAAAAAGCATCAGGTTCAGAAAAGGAGAAAAGAGAAAAGAGAAGGAACAGGGATGATCAAAAAAATGGTAAATGGTAAATGGCCTGCATTTGTAAAGCGCTTTTCTAGTCCCTAAGGACCCCAAAGTGCTTTACACAACCAGTCACACACATTCACACACTGGTGATGGCAGCTACACTGAAAAAAGAAGGAGAGAAACAATGAACAGCCAGCCTGAGTTGAAGAAAGAGTTTCTCATAAAGGGAAAGATGGAGAAATAGAGTGAAAAGGAGAAAAATAAAGAACATCAGTGATCTGAAAGGTTTTTGGAAACAAGCGCAGAGACAAAAGGAGAGAAAGTCGAGCAGCGTCTAAACACAACCACAGAGAACTTTAGGAATCGAGGAGCAGGCAGCCGCTTGCTGGTGAATTATTAAGATGTAGAACTTGACGTGTGCAAAAGCAGAATTGTTATGATGCGTCTCGTGATATTACATAAGTTGTTAAGGTTTAATGGTCATTTTGAAAGAAATAATATCTTGTTTTCTACTCGTGTGTCACCACCGTCAGATTTGTGTCACCACCGTCAGCACCTTGTCAACTCCATAATATGGAGTTTTGTTTATTATTCTCTTTTGGAGAACCATATAGTTTCCTCCCTCATGATCTTCCAATAAAAATACTCAATTTTCTCAATAAATGCTGCTTAATATGACTGTTTCTTATAGAGATTAAATACAAGCTTCTGAAAATATGTCTGACTGTAACTCTAATAATAAAAAGCCAAAACAATCTTACTTTTAAATGTGGTTTAATTACTTTGAAAACATCTGTGCATAAACAGTAGAACAGAGAAGCTGCTAATAGTCAAACGAGCTGAAACGGCTTAATTTAAAATATATTTGTGCATTTCTTTGTGTCTGATGGTGTTGACAAAAACCTTGCACTTCTCCAGCAAAACATAATTTATTAAAACATGTTACACCTGGAGACCAAAACATGGTGAGACAGCCAAAATGTTGTGTAACAATTATATGTAGATATGTTTTTGTGTTTTGTCCCTAATCTCAGGAATCACTGATAAAAATGTGCTTTTAAGTTAAACTTCAGTCGCTTTAATGTTCTTTGTTGCTGAGTGAAATAAATGGCAGCAGATGGAAATCGCTATAAATTCTCTTCACATTGGAGGTGATTGAACAGTTGGATTAAAAACTCCCCCCAGCTTTTTTCCAGCAAAGGTTTTACTGGTGACCCAGTTCATCGTGCCTCCCAGTGTCCAGCTTGCATCTTGCATCCTGCCTGTGCAGTCTGTGCACCTTTGCACCTGTGAGCAGAGCCTCCGTGCTGCCCGTTAGGCCGGCCTTTGGTGGGATTTTCGGATGTGTACCACTTTTTCTAGCTGTCGACAGCACAGACTCGGTCATCCATGACAGCTCCTTCATCACCATCTATCTTCAGGTCCCTGAGGAATCTTTAGAGGGGACCATCTTCCTGATGTATTCCCAGATGCTCCATGTTTCATCCCAGATTGTTCCTCTGGCTAATCCTCCTCTTAGCTCAAAGGGCCTCGAGACGTTGGCTGGAGACCTCCATGCAGTGTGAGGAACTTCCTGTCTCCACATCAGTGGCATCTCCGTTCGGCCACGCTCACAGTCCGAGCGACATCCTAATGTCATCCATGAAAAGCAGGTGGATGATGGTCCCTCCACTCCTAAATCCACATCTGCACCCACACGCAGTGATGAGCTGGGGGGTGGAGCCCAGTGTAACACTGTTCATTTTGTTGACCAATCATTTCCATCATAGTTTTCATCAGCGACCTTCTTACTCTGACGAAAGCAAACGAATGCACGAGGACAGAAACTATGATTTTATGACTTTCATTAATGAATACCAACGATATGAAATTATTATTTCCATCCAATCAGACTAATTACAGTGTGAGCGATGGGTCAGCTCGTTGTGCAGTAAGGTTAGACAATCTGCCTCACAAACGCACAACTGGCTCTTCTGCTCAGTTTCTACTGCGTGAAAATGTCAAAGCTTGGAAGGAAGAGAAGAGCAGACGTGTGGACACATTTGGATGCTTTTTAACCATAAAAAACCTGAAAGACTGTTACACTTAAATTTGAGTTAACCAAATAAAATGTCGATTTAATGATATTTAATCAACTAAAACTAGAACAATCTAGATCTGACTAAATCAAACTGTCACTGAACAACAGCAGAGAGTCACCTTGGTATGTTTTGATGATGACCTCCAGTGTTTTCTTCCACAGTCCCGTGGAGCTCCTGATGAATGTTCTTAGTCCTGCACAGTGCCAAGCTTTCCCACATACGTGTGTGTGGCCCGGAGCCACAGTCTGTCCACGCAGGGCCAAGCTTAGTCTGGTTCCCAGATGTTCTTCCAGCATTGCTTAAATCCAGCTGTGGGTGGGTCTGCCCTGCTGCTGTTTCATTTTCATGGCCTGTGTTTCTCTTGTGTATATGTCTACAGCCTGAGCTGTGAGCCTCAGTTATCTTGTTTGACCTCTTTCTGATGATGTCTCTCATCAGTGCTTTCTACACCTCAGTTAACCCTGGTAGCATCCATGTGGGCTCCCCTCATTTTGGCTTCCAGCTTTCTTCTCCACAGGGGGGCTTCCTCTGCATGCATCCTTGGTCCTGTATGGTTCCAGGATTATTGTTTTCAGTGATAGTGGCAGTGGGAATAGTGGGTAGAACACTGCTTACATCTGAAAGCATCTGCTCAGAGTCGTGCTCCTGGCTGGGTGGCTACCTCGATTTTGGCCACACCCATTTCTTTCACCGCAGTAGAAACGTCTGTCATTTCAGGAGGCGGGGCATCATCTAGTTCATTTACTCTGGACCATTATGCTCATACTGCTTACTGTTACACACTGTAGCCTCTGGGTCTCCAGCTGTAACAGTAGCTGTCTGCTGTTGATGTTATTTTAATGGGCTACCAGGTACTTATGGGTCAGTGTAAATGTTGGCTTTCTGCTCATCCATGGCTTCAACACGTGTTGCACACGACCCCTCTGATTGGGTTGGCAGGCCTCGTAGCATTCCATCAATCCCATATTGTCGGTCTTTATGCATGTGTGGCTGGTTGCAGTAGCCCTCTTCTCATCAATGTGTGCTGATCCGTGAACAAATACACACCTTAACCATTACAAAATGCAGTCTTTAAATAACGATTTCATTTACAGTTTAGACCAGAATGAGGCAGACCTTCCTCACAGGCTCACGCTCTGAGTGTGGGTCCTTCTGTGGTCACTTCTTTGTGAATGAGGCAGAAACTCTGCTGTTTGAACCTGTGCCATAAACAGCATGATGAGATTATGGAGGTGATTCATTAGCTTAGCTTTCCAGTTAGGGTGACATTGAACGTGTTTCTCCATTAATGCACTAAATATGTATCGTCATGATTCAGTATTATTATTATTGATGTTATCATTATGATTTAACTTACGTTAAATACACAAATGTGCATGCACACAGCTCTGCACTCTAAACACAACGAGTTCTGAGAGCAGCAATACTGAAACAGACTGAGTCACCAGAACAGAATAGAACAGAGTAGAATAGAACAGAATAAAATAGAACAGAATAGAACAGAGTAGAATAGAACAGAATAAAATAGAACAGAATAAATAGAACAGAATAAAACAGAACAGAATAGAACAGAGTAGAATAGAACAGAACAGAATAGAACAGAATAAATAGAACAGAATAAAACAGAACAGAATAGAACAGAGTAGAATAGAACAGAATAGAATAGAACAGAATAGAACAGAGTAGAATAGAACAGAATAAAATAGAACAGAATAGAACAGAGTAGAATAGAACAGAATAAAATAGAACAGAATAAATAGAACAGAATAAAACAGAACAGAATAGAACAGAGTAGAATAGAACAGAATAGAATAGAACAGAATAGAACAGAGTAGAATAGAACAGAATAAAATAGAACAGAATAAATAGAACAGAATAAAACAGAACAGAATAGAACAGAGTAGAATAGAACAGAATAGAATAGACTAGAATAGAATAGAACAGAATAGACTAGAATAGAATAGAATAGAATGGAATAGAATAGAACAGACTAGAATAGAACAGACTAGAATAGAACAGAATAGAATAGAACCGACTAGAATAGAACAGAATAGAATAGAACAGAATAGACTAGAATAGAATAGAACAGAATAGAATAGACTAGAATAGAATAGAACAGAATAGAATAGACTAGAACAGAACAGAACAGAATAGAACAGACTAGAATAGAACAGAATAGAATAGAACAGAATAGAATGGAATAGAATAGAACAGAATAGAATGGAATAGAATAGACTAGAATAGAACAGAACAGAATAGAACAGACTAGAATAGAACAGAATAGAATAGACTAGACTAGAATAGAACAGACTAGAATAGAACAGAACAGAATAGAATAGACTAGAATAGAACAGAATAGAATAGAACAGAATAGAATAAACTAGAATAGAACAGAATAGAATAGACTAGAATAGAATAGAACAGAATAGAATAGAACAGAATAGAATAGACTAGAATAGAACAGAATAGAATAGACTAGAACAGAACAGAACAGAATAGAACAGACTAGAATAGAACAGAATAGAATAGACTAGAATAGAATAGAACAGAATAGACTAGAATAGAATAGAATAGAATGGAATAGAATAGAACAGACTAGAATAGAACAGACTAGAATAGAACAGAATAGAATAGAACCGACTAGAATAGAACAGAATAGAATAGAACAGAATAGACTAGAATAGAATAGAACAGAATAGAATAGACTAGAATAGAATAGAACAGAATAGAATAGACTAGAACAGAACAGAACAGAATAGAACAGACTAGAATAGAACAGAATAGAATAGAACAGAATAGAATGGAATAGAATAGAACAGAATAGAATGGAATAGAATAGACTAGAATAGAACAGAACAGAATAGAACAGACTAGAATAGAACAGAATAGAATAGACTAGACTAGAATAGAACAGACTAGAATAGAACAGAACAGAATAGAATAGACTAGAATAGAACAGAATAGAATAGAACAGAATAGAATAAACTAGAATAGAACAGAATAGAATAGACTAGAATAGAATAGAACAGAATAGAATAGAACAGAATAGAATAGACTAGAATAGAATAGAACAGAATAGAATAGAACAGAATAGAATAAACTAGAATAGAACAGAATAGAATAGAACAGAATAGAATAGAATGTTTTTATTGTCACTACGCACATGTACAATGATATACAGTAGTATAGGTCTCAAGAAAAAAAGTAACAACATTCTGACTTTAAACCATTTTAGCCGATAAAGTGTTCTACGTATCTGCGTGTGCTCACTAGTTACAGTAGCCAGCATCATTCATCCCTGTATGGAGCTGTGCTCCTGTTTTTTTCTTTATACTACAACCATGAAATGAACTCCCTGTTTAGAGTTTGGGATTCCTGGTTCGCAGCGTATGGATCGTAGCAGGCGTGGGAAAGTCATTTCCCCACGGGGCCACATGAGAAACTGGGTCCGTCGTGGTGGTTCGCACCAATAAGTTGAATCAGTTTTGCTGCATATTAATTTGATCTGTTTTAAACTGCTACTGGCAAGAGAAGATTTTACAGGCAGTAAAAATCTGAAATGCAAACCTTTGTCACCGTTTAATCAACATTCCCATTGTGCGTCATGTCCCCTGCCTGTCTGAGCGTGCAGTTGCCTGCATTGCTGCCATCTCTGCTGTGACGTCAAACTCTTTTTGTTAACCATGATAAGTCACTGAGCCATGTTGTGGGCATCGCAGCTCTCGCCCAGAGTGAGGAGAAAAAGTCTGAATCATTTCTTTTTCAGCTGAAGCTCCATCGATCCATCTTTTTACGGTTCGTCTGCAAAGGGGAAGATTCTCAAAGGCTTCTGTTGTCTCAGGGCGTGTCAGCACAGCAGAGTCCACCAAACACTCTTTGGTAAACTCCCCCTGAGAGCATGGCTTCTTGTTTTATGCAACTTTGTTTGGCAATCACAGAGCTGGTCTCGAGCGCTCCATGTCTGGCGCTGTAAATCTTTATAAAAACTCTGCTTTTCCTTTTAAAGCTTTGCTTGCAAATCTTCAAATGTCCATTCGTGCTCAGCACCAGTGAATTGCTGTATTTCTCTGGTTCTCTGGTGATTCGAATTATAATCCTTAAACGCAGCGATCGGCTCTCAGCACACAGCTTTGCCTCTGACGGTCAGGAAATACTTTTTTCAGGTGTAGCACAACATAACATTGGTTCCACCACATTTCCAGTGAAGCTGCTTTCACTTGTATATATGTACATGCATACATCTAACAACAAAGGAAATGGTACCTTCAAAATAAAAGAAATAACGTTGTATTGTAATTTCCCACAAAATCTCAATAAACAATGAGCTCGTGTTTGACACACAGTGTTTCTAAGACTGTTTGGTTGACATACTTGTGTTTGAAACCCCACGTAGGCCAGTCAGGGGCAAGGAAGGATCGAGGGGTTGTAAATACCCAGGACGGGATTATCAGGTGGATACTGTGGCAGTCTGACATGGAAAGAAGAAAAATAGAAAAATAAAATGATATAAATGAAAAAGAAAGAAAATAGTTTCCAGATGTGTATAATATTAATGATATGAATGTTTATTGTAGTAAAAATCACATTTAAGAGTTTAAGGGCTTAGATCAGCGGTCTCCAACCTTTTTTGCGCCACAGACCGGTTTATGCCCGACAATATTTTCACGGACCGGCCTTTAAGGTGTCACGGATAAATACAACAAAATAAAACTAGTACCAGTACTGAAAAAAAGAAGATTTATTCATAACACACGTGAAAAGACCCAGGAAAACTGAGTAAACGATAAAAACGATAACAAAATAACGCTGAAAACCAATAAAACCCCTGAAAACTATACATTTCACACCTGAGCCTCAACTCAAACGACTCACAGACCGGTACTGGTCCGAGGCCCGGGGGTTGAAGACCGCTGGCTTAGACCACAGGCTGAAACTCAATCATAGAAATGGCCAAAAACTCAGAACACTCTTTAAATTGTTGGTGAAACATGATTTACTGTACAGACAAAGTAACCATGTTTTGAACAGGAACATGAATGAAAAAGACTATTAAGTCTTCTCTATAAATTAAATACAATTCAAAATAATTTGGTTTTCTATTAAAATATCTTTGGCTGAGATGAAGAACTTTCATTGCAAACTTTGAAAAAGGCTGTGATTCCACTAATAAACCAGTTTTGTTTGTGGTGATGTCCTGAGCTGTGGAAAGAATAAAACAGACATCGGGGGGAGGCCTTCTGCTTAAATAAATATGTACTGCTTAACACACTGAGGATTTAAGTGACTCGGAGGCATAGTTGGGGGATCATATTGAGGCTGAAGCAGGGGAAGTGTGTTAGCTTTAGCGTGCCACCACACTGGAGTCCGATCAGCTCCGCCTGGATGTTTACAGGTGCTTTTTACAGATCAACGGCAGGTGAATTACTGAGCAGTTTGCACTGCTGAGGCTTCTCCTTCACTGTCCTCGTGCAGCTTGAAAAATTCATTGAGCATTTTTTGACTTAGCCATCACACCTCAGTGTGATAGGCACCCAGAGGGCGAGTGGGGATCTAAACCACTGGCCTTGAGGAAGCTAACCGAGTGTTGGCCGGCTCATTAAATGTTCAATATTCAGGGATTTACTGCATAGTGTTTCCTGGTTTATGATGCAGTGATTGGACGTCTCTCTCTGCATCTTTTCCCAGCATCTTGTTTGTTCATCGTGCATCACACCCACTCTGTCTGTTGTTAGCATCATACATTTGTCCAAATGCACTTTCATGTCTTTTGTGCATTTCAAAGATCTATCTGCTCCTTCCATGCATTGATTGAATCCTCAAAAGTTCCTGTTTAACACATAAAGTGGAGTCAAATCTATGGATGAAAAAGACCAACTGTGAAGCATCAGTCAGTGCTCTTATCCACAGCAAGGGAGTGTGTGATGAAGTCTTTCCATCAACGGTGCTTTTAAGTGGCACGCTCACGTACACCATCAGCAGCAGTGATTGTGTTCGTGAGCTCAAGCAAACGTTTGAAAATGCACGAGACGTCGTTGCTGAGCCGACTTCGATATCTCTGGTAAACACAGGTTTACCAGCAGCGTCTGCATCCCACCATGTTTTGGTGATTTCTTTTAGGGGTTTGCTTTAATTGAGTGAACTCAGACTTGCATCCATCTGCTTGGCCCTGACTGGTCGAAGTGGACAGGGGGAAGAAGTGATTGGTGCTTGCAGGGACACCGACTGCTGCGCTGCATTATGGGGTTTGCAGTATGACTGGTGTGGGTGCCACATACCCCCTGGCCATTAATAATTGAAATATGAAATTATATTGTGGGTTAGAGGTAACTGCATCGTGGGCTAAATGTGGCCCGTGGGCCTCGAGTTTGACACGTCTGACTCAGACCTCGGAGGGTTAAGTGGAAAAAGCCTTTTATTATGATCTATGCACAGTAAATGAAATGCATTTGTCAGAGAGCTAAGCACTTACTGCTATTGCTCATCAAAATTGTGCACGCAAAAAGTTGTTTCCATCATTTTTGGACAGCTGGTAATACAGCAAGACGGCCTGTTAGCCGCTGGATGAGAGCACCTGCTCACAACATGAAAAAGACCAATTAGTGCCGGGTTTCTTTACTAAAACAAAGCTTTTTGTTGCTGCACCCATTGTTGAAGGTGACATTTGTTGTTGCCACTGACAACTAGGTGTGTTGGCAAATGAGCCAGGATGGGAAGCTTTCAGACATTTAGTGAGAAAAGCATCGTTTCTGTACACCGAATGTGGGAATATTGTAAAGCACCGAGCTAAGAATAAATGTCCTTTAAAAACAAACAAATCTTACATCAGAACCAAAAGTGCACACTTCATTTTTCTCTAAAGTCTTTAGAGGATGAAAAATTAAAAATCCAACGGATGCACATTCCTGTTTAATTATTGTGGTCAGAGATGCACGTTCATCGTGGTAATGAGGGTGAAGGTCAGTTTGGGTTTATTGGTGGGTTTCGCTTGTTTGGGGACATTAAACCAAATCTTCTTTGGGTCGTATGTATATATATATATTTGCCTTTATGTAAACTCGTGTGTGGATTAGAGAAGAACCTGCTGGAAACAGAATGGCTTAAAGAAAACATTAAATCTAAAATAACTGTGTGATTGACGGCTGTGGTGAGTGTACAGTATGTAAGCCTCTGCCCTGAACCGCAGTCGGAAACACTGCACACGTGTAAATATTTCAAGTGTTCACAGAAAATGGCACTTTAAGCCTGTGAGTGTCAACACCACTCATCTCTAGCAGCTCGGTGTCGGTCTGCGCAGAAACACGTCGTCGTAGCACTTCTGTGAACGCGGCCGACAACCATCGGTCTGTGGCAGTCGATGTAATTTTGATTTCAAGAGAGATTAAGCGTTCCTTCTCTGCTCACACTTGTTTGGATGTGTTCATAGTCGGGGTTCATTTGGCTATAAAATTCCAGCGTTTGAGCCTTACATGGAGATTGTGAGTCAGCTTCAGAGGATTTTCAGTTATCCCGAGCCACGGAGCAGCTTTGCAGACAAATTTTCCTGCATCCATAAGTCTCTCTGACCGACAGCCGGGCATTTGGCTCGGGACCGAAACCTGTAAACAACAGCCGAGTCTGTGAGATGCACAATTTGCACACGGAGAAACTTCCTGTGCACTCACACAGCACTTCACAACACCTGCCAACTTGAGAACATGTGTCAGAATATTAAAGTATCGTTGGTTTGTCTCACGTCTTCAAAGCTGTCAAGGTTTCATTGTAAATGTGAGGACTGAATGACGGAGCAGAGGCTTTTAAAGGTCTGTGCTCCTTCAGAGCAGAGCTGCTGCTGAGGAAAGGATGGATGCAGATGGAAAGAAAGGTGAGTTATTTAGTGGGAATCCAGCAGGATCGAGGAGACTTCTGATAGATGAAGACAAATAGCGTTGCATAATAACCCCAGTTCTCGTGGCGGCGTTAAGATGCCAAGCCGCTGCTCTTATTTCCCAAACGAACATGTGCAAATGTGCTGCAGCTCAGCCATAATTTAAGTCTTGGACAAAACAGCGTGATCCACTTTAGTCACACTTGAAATCAGGATTAGAAAAATCTCTTGGCGAGTGATCTGAGAGAAGTCAAATCAGGTCAGTCGAGATTCAGTGGGACACCCGAGAAGAGAGCGAGCTCACGCTGTCGATTCTGCTGCGCTGTTTTCAACCAGATGGATAGCCAATCGCAGCTCCAGATGTGCTTCGAATCCATCTGAGCACAAAGGAGGATGACATCCAAAAACAAAAGGGCCTCGCTCTCACTCTGAAGAGCGAGTGCCACACTGATTGAAGGAGTGGAGGGATAATTGCAATCAGGCCGGTGCCAGTTTTCATTACGTCCTCAGCCGCGGGTCTTAATGCAGCCGTGCACTCCAGCAGAGCAGAGACTGTTGTTGTGCGACTCGGGGCTCTTCTGACGAGCCGGGTGGATCAGATGAAGACGGCACCGACAGCTTTAGATCGCTGGACTCTTAATCTGCTCCTGTCTGTCGGATGTGATGTAATCTCACAATGTGGGATTAAAAAGAGCACGCACAAACACAAAAGCAGCCCCGCCGTTTTCTGTGCAGCTTTCGAGGGTCACTGCAGGGGTTAATAGACTGTTTGAGGCATCCGAGGAGTGAGGCAGTCGTGTTATTTTCTCTCTAATTCTTGCTTTAAAACGTCTATTGACAGGCGGAGGCGCACTTTAACCTGAAATGTTTAACGTTATCCATTTTCCATTGTTACAGCCTGATCTATAGGCATGGCAAGCTGGGAAGTACAGCATCTGAATTGGTGGTGTTTTGTCTTTTATTCCCAGATAATTGTAACGGCCCTCTGGTATCGGCGCTGCCCCATTCATCCTTTCAGAGCTCGTCTGAGTCCTCCGTCAGCTATGCTGCCTACAACGCCAAGCTGAACAGAAGAGATGGTGAGTACAGTGAATGTTCCTGCATTATTCAGCATTTCTAAATGCTTGTAGTTAACAATAACCATCGAGGTAACAGAGCAGAAAACACTCAGCTCAAGTGTTTTTATAGTGGGTTTATGGGTTGTTTTGGAAGGCGCAGACAAATAAGCTCTTAAGACTTTCTGAATATATCACATGCAGCCATATAAAGGGGTCTGTTTACCTATTTGGAGGAGATGGCCCCTCTATTGGAAGCAGCGATGAGTGGGCCGAGAAACAGGCACAGTCGCCATGGCAACTTGAGGCACTGACTGGATGGTTTTTTTGCCACAGACTGTATGTAAAAGATGTGCACTGTGACATCACTCCTGCCTGCCTGCATACCTATACATCCTCACGTGTCAGTCATAACGTAGGCTAACACATGTTTCATCATGAACATCATATATGTGCATGTGTGTATGTACACGCACACACTAACCAAGCATCAGGAATCATCAACTAACATCTATAGAAACAGCTGTCAGAGGTGGAGCAGCTCACCTGGTCAGAGTGTCCTTGGATCGATGCATTGATCAGAGTGGGAATGTTGGATACAAAGTACTGAAGCACTGGAAAAAGACCTGGTGTGATCTGGTGAATGTAGCAGCGCTTTGAGTGGGAAAACGCTGTAGAAGAAGCAATCCATTTACTTCATCCATTAGCAGAATTACTCAACCCTGGAAGAAAAGAGCAGTGTAACTGAATCGTCTGCAAACGTCACCGATAACAATAATAGATGCATATATTAGGGGTGCAACGATACACAAAATTCACGATTCGATATTTTTTCGATACAAGAAAAAATGTTCATGCTTTTTTAATTTGTCATTTATTAAAATTATAAATATATATTTTAACTCAAAAGTACAGTTTTTAAATTTAATGTTGCTGAAACAAAGTAATAAAAAATAAATCTATCTGATGGAGGAATCACTCATCTTTGGAAAAGAGAGTTTCTTACAGAGAAATGTCTCTTTCCAAAATAAAAGCTCTACTATACGCTTCTTCTGGGCTATATTCTCAGCAGCATATTAAACATATCAGGTCCCCATAAGGAGAATCATGTGCTAACGGCTGTCTAAATGACGCGGGTAAAGTTTGTAGCATGCGTGCTTGTTGTTTTTGTCTGCTTCCACTTGTCTTTGCACGAGGATGATGTCGGAGTAAATGTGCAGTCATATTCGTTGTGTTCCCACTAGTGCTGTCAGCGTTAATCTGAAATGACGTTAACGCCACAACACGGCAAATCTCCGTTAACGAGCTACCGCGGATCGCTAAGGTGCGTGGGGCTGGACGGCCACGAGCTAACTGCGTTAACGAGCTAACTGCGCTAACGCACTAGTTCCCACCCATGTAATTGAGCATTGCGTGGCACATCCAACATACTGTTTTACTTTAGTCCATGACGCGCTTACCTTCAGGGTCATACGTCACATGAAAACCAAAATAGTTCCAAAGGCCAGATCTGAATGAGGGTGGGGGAGGTTCAATTTGCCATGTTGCAACTAGCTTAGCTTCTGTCTCGCTAGCTTGCCCTGCGCTCAGTGACTCTGCGTTCGACTACTCCGCCTAGGCTGCACTGTCGAGCGCAGATCCACTGAGCTCTCAACACAGACAGCATCGTCAGAAGGAAAGTTGATAAAATAAATTAAAAATGTTGTATTGTTCGATACATATGCGTACCGAACCGAAAGCACTGTATCGAACGGTTCAATATCGATACGAGTATCGTTGCACCCCTAGCATTTATAGAGTTGACAATTAATATTGTGGCCAAACTCAAAGTAGCCAAGAACACAACTTCCCTGGCTCACTGACAAAGTCCCATCAGATCTACCCAAAGCTCTGCTATCACTGAAACCAGCGAGCCCTGAAACCTATCACATTTCTGTTTGGTCAGTTATTTCTTTGTTGTAACACTGCTTGTTTGCAATAAACCATATATAGCGTTGGTAAGTCTGTTTGTTTCCCCTAAATATGACCAAAGTCTCATATCACAATATAAGACATCGTCCGATAACGATATAAATCACAGAAATTTAACATTAAAATTCTGTGAATCTCGGGCAGCTCGACTTGCGTGAAGTGTTTCCAGCTGGGCGTCGTGTAGCTGGAGTCGAGTGTTTTAACCGATGTGTGAAACGATACATTTTTAGACATAAGTTGTAACGGCGCCGTTTTCTTTGTGAGTATTTCTTACACGGCGTGCTGCGGGGAAAAGCCTGTTCTAACGTTTGAGTCTAAGATTTATTTTTTAGCACCTGGCGTCTTTTTTACTTCTCATCCGTAAATAATCTGCTCTTTCACGTGATTCAGTTTATTTTGAAAAGTCTCAACAGGATCTTGAGCTTTATTGTGAAAGGTTTATGTGGAAAATAAACAAGCGGACATGCGATGGTTTTACCGTTGTTATTGCTTGTCGCTTGTCTGTCCGTAGTGTGGTTATATTAAATATAAGAGAAAGAGAGAACTTTAAGAAATTAATAATAACTACAGTGACATCAGAACATGAAAAATATTGCTGTAAACAGTTTATTTTGCGACACCACGAAACAAACGATAGCGTAAAATGAAACGATAGATGTTTTTATATTGTCATCTGATATATATCGTTATATCGAACAGCCCTACCCTAAATGGTGCCATATGGTAATTTGTAAGGTTTGTTTGTTGGCTGAGCAACAGAACAACAAAGACATAACAGACAAATCAAATTTCCCTACTTTCTGTGCTAAGCTAATATGACTGGAAACCTGAATCTGTGTAGCTGGGAAGTTTGTTAGTCAGGCAACTGGTGCAGACGAGTGTCATGAGAGATGAAAAATATAAACTACATTGCCACAAGTATTTTGTCACCCATCCAAATCACAGGATTCAGGTGTTGCAATCATGGCCACAGGGGTGTAACATCAAGCAGCTAGGCATGCAGACTGCTGCTACAAACATTTGTGAAACAATGGTGCCACCTGTGCAACTATTCCAGTCGTCAAATTTCCTCACGACTAGATATTCCTCAGTCGACTATTAATGGAGCTTTAAGTGGAAGCGACTGGGAACAGCAGCAGCTCAGCCACGTGGTCGTTCATGTGCAGCGAATGCTGAGGAGCATAGTGCACAGAGGTTGCCAACTTTCTGCAGAGCCAATTTCTACAGACCTGCAAACTGGATGTGGGCTTCAGATTAGCTCAAGAAGAGTGCAAACTGCACCCACAGCCCTTAATCACCTGGGCCAAAGCAAAGTATTGGATGCAGCGGTATAACTACGCCACCACTGGACTGTAGCAAGTGGAGACATGCTCTCTGGAGTAAATGATGCTTCTCCATCTGACAGTCTGTTTCGCCTTATTACATTTGTACTAACAAATACTTCAAGTTGTACAGAAGTTTATGGAAAAAGAGGCCGTATTCTCCCTCCGTCTATGACCTCAGTAAACACCTGACTGATGTGCATGTTCATCAGTTTACGTCAATGGTCTGAATTTCTACTTGCAAGTCAATTCTTATGGAATGTAACATTAAATATAATTCGTAAGTTATTAAGGCCGCTGCACACTAAACGTGTGCAAAATGACGCACACCTGCCCCTAACCTCTATACACACTGAATGTGTTGCATTTTTGCAGAAATTTGTCCCTCAAAAACATCCACTGTGTAAAAAATAAAAGCAAGTGGGCATCAGGCCATGATGAGTCCTGATGTTTCTGAACAAGGTAACAAAAAGCTGCGTCACAGATGCGTTCGTACATTTTTCAGGATGGTAGTGGTGCCTATTTGAACTCTTGTTAGCAGAGCAGTACAAAACTGCCAATCAAAAATAAATATGTTAATTATTGAATTCAATCTGTTAACTCTTATTAAAAACTTAACTTAAGATGATTTTTCAGCACAAGTTAAAAATGTACATTTAAGACCAGAGTGCTGACACAGCCAGCATCTCCCTTCAGTGCTTCTGAGCAGCCGCTATATTAATTCATGCATCGAATAGTGTCAGCCAAGGAAAACAATTATCCCTAAAAACAACCACATATCTTTGCTACAGCTGAAATGGGCATAAACCTCCACTGTTAGCCTGCAGCGCGCCCAAACGTAGGCAGAGGGCTGAAACAGAAGAGGTCGAAGGCACGTTGTGAAAGCAGTAACAACAATTACCAGACAGGAGGTTAAACCCAGATAAAACCACATAAAAGGAGAAATAAAGAGCAATCATGATTATCAAGGAGACACTTAACAGTGAAACATTAATGGTTGAAGTCAGAAAAATGGAGGGAACTAAACCACGAATAACAAAACAGGGACTGAAGCTGACTGAGAACCAGCACCAGAACTGCAAAGACTAGAAAACTAGAAAGAACTGAAACGTTCATAAAAGCTAAACAGGAGCCAGAACCACAACCGTATAATATCAACTGAGGCTAAACAATGATAGGATGGAAAGACATGAAAACAGGAACCAAATGTAAAAAGAAACAAACACTAAAATATGAAAAATCCAAACAGAAACTCACAACAACACAACGCTAACATGTTTCACATCTGGCCTCTCATCAGCTCCGTGGGGCAGATCAACCACCCCGCTGCCATAACCACACTCGAGTGCAGCGATGGTGATCTGTGGCCGAGGCAGGCGCCCCTCATTGTTCCATCATCACAGGAAAAGGAAGAGTTGTGGCTACATTTTGGTTTAATTCTGAATGTGATGCAGAAAGCTGTTCTATCTCTAACTCACCCCTCAGTCTTGCCACTTTTCCGTTCCACTGAACTTAAGCCTTTCAGGTAAAATAAAGCTGCCAGTGAATAAAAAGCATCGGGCTCTTCATTGGAACTTTGAACATACTGCATATACAGCGCATAAAATGAATCGGTTGTTTTCCACAGAAACAGGAGCTTTCACTGTGGCTGCTGGAGTGGAACTTAGCCTTGAAGCCTTTCACATAAACTCCTCGCACGTACACATCAAGACTTGTTGACAGACTGCATGTGTCAGACCCTCTGCCTGTATTTTCTGCTCTTCTTCAGGTGCAGGAGGTTGGTCTCCAATGGTGACTGACCAAGAGCCCTGGCTCCAGGTGGACCTCAGGGAGCAGATGGAGGTGACTGCTGTAGCCACACAGGGACGCTATGACAGCTGGGACTGGGTCAGCAGTTACCTGCTGCTCTACAGTGACACAGGCCGGGCTTGGAAACAGTACAGACATGAGGATGGCGTGGGGGTCAGTATTTTTTAACCGCTTTCTCCACCTACCTACCTTCAGTTTGTTACTGATTTAAAGCTGATACAACAGTACAGCTGTGTTATTGTAGGGTCTTTACCTGTCGACATAAAGCACCTTGAGATGACGCTTGTTGAGATTTTAATTGAGTTGAATTGAAACCAGCTAGCCAACAACTAATATGGTCAGTCGAAGGGAAAAAGTGTAAGGCCTATTCTGGAATGTTGATGGATAGGTCAACGGTTGGGAAATATGCCTATATGCTTCCTTAATGAGTTTGGAGTTAAATAGCTTTCAGACTGGAAGCTGAGCAAAAAGCTAGCCAGGATCCAAAGGTCACTAATTAACTTGTGTATGTGACCCATAAAGAAACAAGCAGCAATATCAAGTTTAGTTTTGAAACAAGTACACACTGGAGGCATTTCTTGGCTTAGGGAACACTGTCTCTGTTTTAGGCTAGTGGGAGAAGTTTGCCTTCCAGGCATTCTTCCAGAGTTTCTGTCAGAGAAATCGCAGGAAACCAGCAGAGACAGAATAAAGAGCAATGAAGTCTACTGATTCAGCAGGTTGAGCTGGATGAATGGGTGTTTTACCAAGCGGACAGGGCTGTAGGTCCAGCTGTGCTGTGGTTTTAAGCGTGACTGAACCCTATGAGGTCGAGGTCATCACTGACTATGACCTTAGTGTTTAGATTAAATATGTAACAGGTTAAAGCGGATCATCAGTTAGGTTAACAGCCTACATGTTTTATAGATCGTTCACCTGTTTGCAGGGTTGTCACAGAAACGTTCTAATGTGGACGTGTAACATCTTTGTCCATTTCATATGTGGCTAAAAGAAAATCTGATTGGCTCGTTGGATTTCACAAGGTTAATCACATAGCACCACTGCATATGTACTGCTTTTCCAGCACTGGTACATTCTTAAACACTAACATAGCTATAGTTAGCTATAGTTAGCTATAGTTAGCTATAGTTGGCTATAGTTGGCTATAGTTGGCTATAGTTGGCTATAGTTGGCTATAGTTAGCTATAGTTGGCTATAGTTGGCTATAGTTGGCTATAGTTGGCTACAGTTGGCTATAGTTAGCTATAGTTGGCTATAGTTGGCTATAGTTGGCTATAGTTGGCTATAGTTGGCTATAGTTAGCTATAGTTGGCTATAGTTAGCTATAGTTAGCTATAGTTGGCTATAGTTGGCTATAGTTAGCTATAGTTGGCTATAGTTGGCTATAGTTAGCTATAGTTGGCTATAGTTGGCTATAGTTAGCTATAGTTAGCTTTGTGTCACATGTTTCATTCTATGTTCATTTCTTGTGTTTTGTGGACCATCAGTTCCTGGCATTGCTGGTCAGTGTCACTTAACATCCTCTCACTTCTGACACGTTTCAGGTGTGGCTCTGTTGTCAGTGCAGTTTTTTCTTTTTATCCCCTTTTTTCTTTTTATGTCGCAACATATTATGCCAGCCACTACATGGATTCAGAGTCTCAGGAAATAGCCACTTTCAATACACTTTCAACATCGAACTTTCCTCCAGCAGCCCTTTGCACAGTACATAGTATTCAGTGATACGTTGTTGCTATGTGGCACAGTGATGGTTAGCTCTCACAGAAAGAAGGTTCCTGGTTGTCCAGGCCTTTATGTGTTTTTACGGCCTTTATGTGTAAAATCCTACTTCTGAATTGGCCATGAATTCAAAGTCAGTGATAAGAGGTGCTCCATGTGTGCAGAATAAATGTGCTTGTAGTGTGAAGCCCTTTCAGTAAGACCAGACCACAGTGATGTAGAGTGCGAGTGACATAGCCTCAAAGTTATATCTGAAATAGTGATATTTCTGATAATAAAGAAAGGAGTAGTACAACGAAATGTTGGGCCTTCTTCAAAACCTCCGAGGTGTTTGAGCTCTGTGTCTATGTGCACACTTTCCACACACTCCCCATTGATGCTGATGGGCTGCAGCTTGGACTTCCTGCTTCTAACATCGACTACCAGCTCTTTCATCTTTGGTGATATTGAGGTCCAGGTTGTTGTCAGCACACCAATCTGACAGCCTCTGATCCTCAGCTCAGTCTCATCACCCCCAGAGATGAGCCCCACCACGGTGGTATCATCTGTGAACTAATATAGAGAAAATGCCAGTAATCCCAGTAATCAGACAGCCTTCAAGCACTTGGCAACAGTAGGAAGGAAAAACTCCCTTTAAACAGGAAGCAACCTGGCAGAACCATGCTGAATGAGCCATCTGCCATGACTGTTTTTGGTTGATTATAGGGAGACAAATAAAAAGATGCACTATAACAATAATAAATAATAACCAATAAATTCCATGTCGTCAACCCTCTGAGATCTGGGTCATTACAGGTGTTTACCCTCCAGAGTACTGTGACTACAAGCTAAAGGGCACCAATTATTATCTCCATCTTGTAAGTCAGCAGTGAGTATTATAAGCTACTCACAGTGGGTTGCTGTGATGTCTTTATTTAGAAAAAAGTTGTTACATTTATGATCAAATAGAGATTTCGACACAAATCTCTTGTTTTCTACTCTCAGACTGTAGCAGAGCACATTTGGTTGATTCATAGTTTAGCAACTAATCCTGTCTTATCTACCTGAGGTGACCAAATAGGGCTGCCACGATTAGTCGACTAGTCACGATTACGTCAACTATCAAAATCGTCGACGACTGATTTAATAGTCGACGTGTCGTTTGAAGCTTTGTAAGATCCCAAAAGACGCAGGAATAAGTAGTAGGATTTAAGAGTGTAATAACGGACTGAAACAGAAGATGGCAGCACTGCATGTACAAGGATGCCAGCTGCCATTAAACCCCGAAGAAGAAGAAGCTGTGTCCCAGAATTCATAGCGCAGCCCAGCTCAGTTTCCAACAATGGCGGCAGCTAGTTAGTTTTAATATTACTCTTATTATTCTTTCTGGGTCACAAAATAAACGTTTAACATATTTTCAGGCGAGAATGTAGCTGTGTAAACCTCAAATATCTGCTCAGTTTATCAAGACACCACATATTTTCAAAAGCACTCCGACGTTTTCGGAGACGTCTGTTAGCCACTAGCTCGATAGCTAGCCGGGGGCTAGGCTAACTAGAGCCGTGAGAACACCGGACTCCCGGCTAATCGTTTTCAAAGCCACCGCCGTCTTTCACTACTCAGGTTAAACATGATATATAAGTGACTTAGATAACTTAAAATGTTGTTGTTTGGCTTTTTTTTGTATTTTATTTGTTCCTGAGTAAATCGGTTTGGCTGAGATTAAAGTTATAGTTTTTACACAGCTGAATAAACATCAAGCAGACAGCTGATTATCAGAAGTGTGAGATGCTCGAGAATTTACTCCGGTGTCCTGTTATATTTTAGATAGTAAGGAGTTTATTAAACTTCACCGAAACAATCTGCAAATGTCATTAAAATGTAATAAACTATCATCTTGTCTTTATTTTTAGTTAGCACAGACCTTAAACACTTAAAGCTGTAAGCTAATGATAGTTCTATAAGAGCAGATGCTGCTGGTGCAATAAGCTGTAGTTTTACATCCAATGGATGATGATCTGATTAGTCGACTATCAAAATAATCGTTTGTGGCAGCCCTATGACCAAAGTAGGAATACTGTTCATTCTTTATGAAAACTATCTGAAAATGAGGATTTAGATCAGACTTTAGCATCAAGCCTGAGTGTTACACATGATGGAAACACGAAGACAAACAGATCCACATTAAAGAAACTGTCAAAACGATCACAACAAACAGCCCAAACAGCTTTTAACTCTTCATTATGGAACAAATAGTACTTAGACTCTGAGATTAGCCTGTTTTATTGTCCCCCAAAGAAGAAGCTTATTGCGCTGTTACTGAGACTTAACGCCGTAGATTAAACGTACCCATTGGAAAAAACTGCTGCAAACTTTATGGGAAGATTCATTTGTTGGTGTGAACAAGAACAAAACAACGCAGCCAGTTTTAATTAGTGCTGAAAAAGGAAATAGAAGTTCACGGTTCCTGAAAAATAAGATCACATATGGTGCGTTCACACTGATGTGCAATATGCTTTTAAACAGCACACAGCTTTTTCCGCTCGCTGTCACTTCTCATCTCATTGTGCCAGGAAAAATGGGGAGAAGCTGCTGTGCAGTGAGGAGACAAGGCAATATGCATAAACATTACTGACATGACCTGCAGCTATCACTCTCTATAACTGACTCATGAAAGAGGAAATGGAGGTGCTGAATTCCTTTCAAAATTTCAGAGATCCAAATAGCGCTCAACCCAGGCATGCAGCGCCGTCGTCTGCCACAGCAGCCAAAACAGACGACATCCTCGGCAACTTGGCAGGCGTTTGAAGCGGGCATGAATAGCCTTTATATTTGCTGATGTGTATTAAATGCAGACGCGCGCAGACACTCCCAGCTCCTTTTCGGCGTGCGTATGAAGGATGAATAGCAGTGATTAGCAGCCAATTTGTCTGCGGTCTCTGATGAAATTTTCACCCAGGCTGACTAACTGCAGCTTTCACCGAGACCTTTTGGCAGATACCAACTCACATCCGTCTGGAAGCTCAGAGGTAACAGCTTACTGTCAGAAACTGAACCGAGCTGAACTAATGAGTGAGCAGCAGCTGTTGGGATGACTGCTAGCTCTCAGCCAAATTAACTTCATAGAAGAATTAGAAAAACTGTGAGCTAAAGGTCGGCCATTCTTCTCACAAGTCTGCTGGCGTATATTTGTTTTTAGATATATGTTGATAGCAGCACGCTAGCCCGCTCTGGTACCAGCTAACACAGCTAACAGCTAACACAGCTAATTTGTGCTTTGGTTAGCTGCCTGCTAAGCTTCTCTTATCTATTATTCTTTCTTTGTTTTGAAAATTCAATTCTGCGAAACAGACAAACTTTCACATCAGCTGGTCAAACTAAGACATGGGGTCTTACCAACACTTTGATGCTAGGCTCATCCTCCCGTCTGGATCCAAACAGGTGTTTATAGTATTTTCAGACCGATATTTGGAGCCTTCTTGTTTGAGAATCAGTCAGTCTCTACGATGATAACACAGCTGTTGCTGTGGCCTCAGAGTTTGACCTTACAGTGACCAACCTGTGTGACAGCGTAGAAACTAGAGATGGACCGATCCGATATTACGTATTGGTATCGGTCCGATACTGACGTAAATTACTGGATCGGATATCGGAGAGAAATAAAAAATGTAATCTGATCCGTTAAATATCAAAAAAACACCTCACAAAACTTGCGACACGGCGTAACTCGGCTCATAACCGTAGCACGTAGCAGCAGTGTGGTCACGTGCTGTGTGTATTTGTAGCGTCGCTACCAAACCAGCATTTCATCTCAGAGAGAAGTAAAGCAAGTGTGTAAGTTCATCTCTGAATGTTTGTAAAGCATTCCCGCGTTAAGCTTAACAACCGATATATGGAGCGACTGCCTCTTCTTGCTGCTACTTCAATCATAAACTGATCAATGATCAGCTGATCGTCTCTCTTCTTTGTTTTTGTCTCACTTCTCACCAGAAAGAGGAAACCAGCGGCTGAACAACAGCAGCACGTTTAAGCTTGATAAGCTGTTGTTAGAATTTATTTAATATTATTTCTACACCAGGATCTTTTTCTATGCAGCTGACGTAACTGTGCAGGGGCGGATCTAGCAAAGTGTAGCCAGGGGGGCCGATAGGGCATGAACAGGGAAAAGGGGGCACAAAGACATACTTTTCTTTCTTATTCTCATTTAAAATGTCGAGCTTTTAATAAATAATTATCTGAATCTTACACCCAAAGTTTTAATCTGATGTAAAATGTATAGAAGTCCATTACTGTATATAGTAACTGTTAAGTCTAATATACCCTAGTAAGCTATAGTACTTTTTCCTTTGGGAAGATACCATCTGTGCAGTCTGCAATTCTGTTGAAGAAAGATGTTGAATCTATTTAATTATTCTTGAAAAATAATTTATTTCTGTGCATTTTTTTTTCAACCTGCATCAAATTAAAGTTGATTACGTCGATTAAGCATCATGAGGTGGAGGGGGGGGGGGGTTTCCCTATTTTTATTTGCTGGGAGTTTGCAACCCTATTAGTTATGTTGCTTAATATTTCTGCTAAGTCCTCTTTAAAATATCAGAACAGGGAGGATGGAGCAGGTTTAAGTTTATTAGATTGATCAGTGTTGCTGATCTATGAAATATTTTTTTACATACAGGTATAACAGAATAGATTTAGTGTTGTTGTTTATTTAAACTTGAGTATGAACTTATACAAAATGCAGCAAGATATTAAAAAAACAGTTTTATTGATTAAAAACACACAATATCAGATTCATATCGGTATCAGCAGATATCCAAATTTATGATATCGGTATTGGACATAAAAAAGTGGTATCGTGCCATCTCTAGTAGAAACTGACAGGCACGCTACAGTCCGCCCGCCATGGTTATCCTGCGATGCTAAAAGGTGTCCTGCTATGAAATGTTCGAGACAAAGTTACAGTTATTAACCCTGTGCAGTCATGAAGGAGCGCTACACAAACAGCCAAAAGTCAAAAGTTTGGCTGCCCCTTTGTTTAAGTTTGTTTGTCTTTAATGATGCGCTTTCTTGTTTTCTTCTGTGAACCTCAGTAAGAGTGATGACACCACCATCTGGTCCTGTCAGTCTGCTGTCTGAGGAGTGTTCTGAGAAAAGCCTGCTTCTTCTAAGAGCTGATAATAACCCAATTAGCACAAGCCAGGGGAGAAAATCTGTGAAAATGACTGTCTGCTGGAGCTTTCTGGCCTTTTTAGTCACATGCTGCAGCACAAACACAGCAGCGCGCTCACACGTGCCTACTCGTCTTTTTTGCTCATGTTAAAAATGAGCTTTGTTCTTGTTGGCACATATAATGTAAAAGTGATACACCCCCGTTAAAAGTCCCGCTTTAACCTAAATTCCTGTGATATTTGCATTCTGCTCCTCAGTAAATTAGCTGCATGGTTTTTGCAAATATTCAAAGGTGGGAAAAGGAATATATTCCAGCAGGGAGTCCACATTATCCTTCATTATCCTTGCAAAGCCTTATTTAAAAATCTCTTTTTAATGCAGCTCTGAATAAATGTGTGAAACAAATTCTCCTCCTTAAGGGGGAATTTACGCATTCATTTTCTTGCAAGTTAGCAGTTCAGGTAGATGGGAATCTAATAGGGATTAAAATGTGTTTGCATGAATGCTGAAGACTCATTTTCTGCTAAGAATTTTTCTTTTCTTTTTCCTAAGAAGGCAGCAGGTCTCAGAGGCTGATTCACAGGACGTTTGTTTATTACATATGAACAAATCTGTTAATAGAACAGGCAGGTAAACATGAACCACCTGAGTACTCGAATTACTCTCAGCAACAACAGCTCAGGATGTGGTAATTTTCCACTCAGGTTAGGCAGAGGCTTAGTCCTGACCCATGACCTTATCCTCCACGTGCTCGCTGGACCTCGGATGGATCTTGAAAATGAAATGAAAGAGTGTTTTGACAAGTGAACAATGAAGCTGCACTGATGAATATTCAGATGGATTTAGCAAAGTTGTTCCAGGTGGATGAACTGAGTGTAAACAAATGCTTTCTTACAAAAATGATTGTTTTTATGTATTGGAAGCTCTAGCAGGCTTGCAGTATTTGCTGAGGTCATGCCAAGCACAGCTTGTTCCTAAAAGCCACAGTAGACAAATCAAGGGAACCTCGTCAGGTTAGAGCAGGGGTGTCAAACTCAAATACACAGTGGGCCAAAATTCAAAACTGGAACAAAGTCGCGGGCTAACATTAATATTTATTGAAAAAAAATCTTCCTCCAGATTTAAGAATGAATCTTTTCTTATGGACACAAACAAGTTTGAGTCCATATGGAACAAGCAAAGCTTAA
The DNA here is from genome assembly GCF_963576455.1 of Neolamprologus multifasciatus. NCBI lineage: Eukaryota > Metazoa > Chordata > Actinopteri > Cichliformes > Cichlidae > Neolamprologus > Neolamprologus multifasciatus. The sequence continues at coordinate 1,820,030 of NC_140454.1, read as the reverse complement.
TACTAAACAATATATATATTAGCTGTGTAATACCAGTAGGCCAGCTCTGATAGTAATTTGGTGGCTTCACGGGCCAGAGTTTGACACCTATGGGTTAGAGGAATGAAGCGACTCTCAGCCAGAGATGGGCAGTAATGCGTTACTTTAATCTGATTACTTTTTTCAAGTAACGAGTAAAGTAAGGGATTACTATTGCAAAAACAGTAATTAGATTACCGTTACTTTCCCGTAGGAACGCTGCGTTACTGCGTTACTAAAACAGTGATTTTTTTGCGAGAATGTCTCATGACAGTGACGTAAGCGAGTGCGACGTTCGTGACAACAGCTGTGTGCAGATGAACAATGGATCATATATCGAGTGCAGAGAGAGTATGAGCGTGCAGCGTTTAAAGCGTGGAAGTACTGACCTTACTTTGAGTTTGATTCCATAAAAAGTGACAAAAACATTAGTGTCCGTTGTGCGTGGGAAGAAAACTTCTTTTTACAGCGAAAAAAACCCTAAACTTCCGAGCAAGCACCGAGTAGCTACGACGTAATGGGAAACTCACAGAGAAACTCGCGGATTCTTCCACTGACCGCTGCACACCTGCACCAGGGTAACCCTCCGCCTACCCCACTCCTGCTTTACAGGTGAAAATAGAGCAACAGGACCGCTAGTCTTTGACTTTATTTATTTTCTGCTGTGTTTTACTTGCATCTATTTGAAAGACTGAGTGTAAACACAAAAAATATTTTATTTTATGTGCTGGAATGTGCAGAAAATAGGTTTAAATGTTAAACTAATTTCTTCCAGTCAGAGAATGTTGCAGATAATTAAATCTTTGCTTGATGCATAAAGTTAAAAGATTAAAACTAATAAAACAAGTTTTAAAAAGAGACTTTTCCATTTGATTACATTTTGTATGATGATTATGCAGAAAAAGTAGAATTGGGCTGAAAGATCACTTTATCACCTATTCAGGTTGTAAATCGTGTTTTTAAAAAGTAACTAAGTAACTAATTACTTTTGAAAATAAGTAATCAGTAAAGTAACGGGATTACTTTTTGGGGGAAGTAATCAGTAATTAGTTACTGATTACTCTTTTCCAGTAACTTGACCAACACTGCTCTCAGCCTATATGCAAGACTCCATTATATCCTGGAATAACCAGGAGAACTGGCTGTGGGCCAGGCTGCATTTTACAATACAACTTTATTTATGCAGCACATTTAAAAACCAAGGTGCTTCTCAATAATACAACAAATTAAAATCAAATTAGATATAGGGGCGAAAGCAAAGTACACTGAAAGGTGGAATTAACCAGGAATGCAAGTGAAATAAATAAGTATCAGAAGATAATTTAAGAATTAAATCAATTCATACACGAAAATATCAACTGGAAGGTTATTCCAGAGATACAATAATAATTATCAAATCACTTTTATTGTCACATCACATGTGCAGGTACAGCACATACGAGTGAAATTCAAGCAACAGCGGTGTGCAAAAATACAATAACATAAGAACAAGCAAAATATAAGAATGGAGTTATATGAATAAATATATGTAGTAGGGATGCACCGATATCGATACTGGTATCGGGTATCGGGGCCGATACTGTAAAATGTGTGTGTACTCATACTCGTAAAAGTTAACCGATACCATGAACCGATACCAACTTATTTCATTAATCAGAGGGTGGATTGTCATTTCTGTTGTAGTTTTTTAGATTGGCCACTAGGGGGCCAATTATTATTTTATTTATTATTTATTTTATAATTTTTTATATTTTATTATTTATTTAATAATAATTATTTTGTTTGTTTGTTTACAATATGGACACTCTGCAATAATTTAAAAGTTTATTTTATTCTCAAACCTAATTTGTATTTATTTTATTCCAAACAGAAGTGTTTATTTATTATTCTGAAAGCTCGAGACAGTGCCAATAGTTCAGTGATATTTTGTTAAATTACAATGTGGAGACTCTGCAATAATTTAACAGAAGTGCTTATTTTTCACTTGAAATTTTTTTGTGGTCATTTTTGTTAAGATTTTATTTTTTATCGGCAGAGAATAAAATAAAACCTGTCTTCCAATTCATTGTATTTGTGTGTGTGTGTGTGGTAGAAGTATCGTTTTTTGTACTCTGTATCGGCAAGTACTCAGATCCAGGTATCGTATCGGTTTGAAAAAATTGGTATCGTTGCATCCCTAATATGTACCATATAAGAGTGTATGTCACGGTGCTGGGTCCAGCATTCTGAGTTCTGGTCTATTTTTCAATGAACGTTTTGTTTCTCTGGTGTTTTGTTGATGATGATGATTATTGTTCGAGTTCTATGTGTTATATTCGGTCTGCCTCTTTATTTAGTGGTTTCTTGTTTCCTGTTTTATTGTGAAGGTCTGTGTCTTATGTGAGTGTGCTCACTGTCTCGTCAGCTGTGATTTCTCCCAGGTGTGTCCCCCTCCTGTCTCTCATCCCTTGCTTACTGCCGTGTGTATATAAGCCCTGTTTCCTTTGTTCTCTGCCGCGTCGTTACCGTCTTCTACCCTCACTCCCTCTGTGTGTTCTGTTTGCCAGCCTGCCAACCTGTCTGGTTATTCGTTACTCCCAGTTTAGTTCGTGTTTTTCTGTTCTGCTTCATCCCAGCAATAAAGCTGTGTATTTTGAGTTTCTTCCACCTCCTTCAGTCCTGCATTTTGGGTCCTCTCTTCCTGCCTGCCTACACACAGACATGACAGTTTATGCATATTACTGAATGTGTGTGTGTGTTTTAAAAATAGAATAAACAATAAAATATACAGAGGTTGGCAGTTGGAAATGTGCAAGACAAGTGGCATTTATATAGTCTGTGCATAATGTTGAAGTTCTGTTAAGTGAAGCTGAGGTGTCTCTGAAGTGAAGCTGTCTCTCAGTCTGCTGGTACCGGATGCTGCAATTAAGTATCCAAATAAGATTACAAGCCAGAAATGTTCGGCTAAATAAATAAGTTTTCAATCGTGATTTAAAAAGATTGGACAGATCCAGACGCACGAACAGCAGCTGGAAGATTGTTGCAGAGGTTGGGTGCAGCTGAAGCAAAGCCACGCTAACCTCTGGTCTTCAGCATTTGGCCCGACGGTCACATTGTAGGCGAGTCGAGTTTAAACAGCGTTGCCTTTCAGACGACCTCTCTTACATTCGTTTTGTCATAAAACGGAGAATTCCATTAAATGTTATAATTAGAGCCACGATTTTGAAGCTATGAGCTCAGATACTCAGGAAATATGGAAGATGTTTGCTGATCCAGGTCAGGGGACTTCTGCCTGGCAGCAGGGATCACGAGAGTGTTTTCGCTCATGGCAAGGTTATATACTCGTAGCTTCCTCTTCAATATGCATTCCCCTAGGCTGTTTAACTTGGTGGTGACCTTTCGGAGCATACTCGAGCGTCTTCAGCGCCAGCAGCAAGATTTTCCCTCCAGTGAATTGATTAAAGCAATCGTATGTGCCGTTCTGTATGCAACAAAAAGGAAAACTGACACAGGGGAGCTCATCACCGGAGAGGAAGAGTAAAGAGTCTTAATTAATGGGGGGGAGGCTGTTCCACAGTGACAGAAACATAAATAGAAATAATGAAGTCACTGTGGGGTTACGGCTGCTTTGTGGACCTTGATGCTTTGAGCTTATGGAAAATTTTGTGCACCCTCAGGCCTTTATTCAGAGACTTCGTCTCCCAGCTGGAACACACAGGAAGTACCGTGGTGGACTTTTCTAAAGAGTGGAAAACCACAAACGTCATAGCTCAGCGCGGTCTCAGAGGTGCTCTTACTGCGGTGTTTCTCTTGAATACTAATGAGACATGCTGACGTGCATCTGCGCCTTGTTGTCGAAGCTAATGAACGGTTCGTATGAGTAGGACGCAGGCTAAATCAGAGTGTATTGTCTTAATTGTGTTCTCCATATGGGAGTTTCACAGCTGCATTGCATCATGCAGCACAGGACAAATAAAGCTGCTTCTTCCAGTGTAAATGCCTGGTTTGTTCTCCGTGTGCTCGCTCTCAGGGAATCTTTTCTGTAACACTGCAGGTCTGACAACATATCTTCACTGTGAACTGGCCTAAACTATAAGAAAAGAAAAACGCCATTATGTTGTGTGTTTCTAAAGTAGAGCTTAGGAACATTTCAACTGGATGACAGCTGATGGCTCCACAGTCCGTATGACCTAAAGAAACCAGGAAAATACAACAAATGAATTTAGAACAAACATACAAAGAAACTCTTGCAAAGCTTGATTATGGAAAGCAGAAAGCAACGAGGCTGACAACAGGAAATGTTTTTACTGGGTGGAATAATTCTTTGATTGTAGGGCCGGGCGATATGGCCTAAAATCCATATCGTGATATAATTTGAAGCACATGCGGTAACGATATATATCACGATATATTCTTTTCTTCTGTATAACGTATTTTCCACACTTAAAATCCTTTAATTTTCTCAAAAATCGAGAGAGTGCCTTATGTATGAATTCTGGTTGTGCTTATTGACCTCGAACCGATTTTGGCAGAAATCTGTTAAAAAATGTTTTAATACAACTCTGGTAAGCCGCACTGCTTGATGATCAGAGCATTACGGCTGCCGTAGTGAGGAGCTTCGCGGAGTAATCTGGGTCCTAAACTCCGTCTATTTCAGGTCCCAAAGTCAAACAAACACTGAGAGTTAAAAACTGTCTAAATTCTTTCATCTTTAATTAAATCACCGGCGTTGCTGCTTTACCAGGTGTAACAATTAAGTTTAACATCCATGAAAACAGGATTTATTAAATTTAACGGAGTTAGAAGTTAACAGGAAGTTAGCTCGCTAGCTTCCACCTAAACATTTCATACCATGTTCTGACTGAGAGATTTTTTAAACTAATTCAAACGTACAGCTCTGCTATCACTTCCAACATAAATGAAGACAGAAACTAAACAGCAGTGACGTTTGCAGGGTTACTGAAGTTGGACTACCTGGTATATAATGTTGTGCTACGTGATTGCTAGCGACACAGCTATGTTAGCATAACATTAGCACAGTGAAGCTGGAGGATGAACGCTAACTTTTTTTCCACTGATAAAAGTTACCGTGAGGGATTCTGGTGGTTAGAGACAAATACAATCGCATAGCAGGATGCTGTAAACGGGCCAAACTTCAGTCAGGAGAACAACTGAGATTATTCATCCACAATACGAGGTTAGTTATTAATATACTGCAACAACATGGGAACAGAACAGCTGCAGAGAATTCAACATTAATGAATCAATGTTACGGAAGTGGAGGAAGCGCAGTTTTTGGCTTTCCCCATATTTCAAAAGTGCTTCATCTCTTTGCTGTGACTGTCGCCATAATTTGCAGATGATAATGGTTGTAGCCGCTGCGATGCTTTCGACCAAAACAGGCGCAGCTTGATGACATCATCAACATGCGCTATCGCGATAGAGTGGTATAGTCATAGGCCCTTTCTCAATTCGCGTACTTGAGAATTGAGAAAGGGCCAAAATCTCTATCGTTGGCCAAATTTATATAGTTTCTATCGTATATCATTTATATCGCCCACCCCTATTTGATTGGATGTAAAAAAAAACCAAGGACCTAAAGTAGTGATGGGACGGGACCCAGTGAGAGGACACCCGATGGCTGTAGTTGGGTTGGGTTAGTTACCTGCTGCCCTGAAACCTCTAAGGCCCAAACTAACGGACTGATCCCAAACTCATAAGGAAAGTGTTTAAAGGTGCGTTTGCAGGTATCGCCCCACCTTTTAATAAACAAGGATTATAAAAGAAAACAGAACCGACGAGCATGCTAGCAGTGATGTACTGAGAAGAAGTGACGATGGGTCATTGTTTACCGGAGCAATTATTAGTAGTTATGAGCTCAGTGTGAAGACACCGCTGTGATTCCTTAGCCCTGTCTGTTCAGCTGTGATGCTACAAATGTTCTCTACACAGCACTGAGAGTGTTTTCATGTGTAGGATATTACTGGCTAACTTCATCAAACTGATGTATCTGTGACAGGCTGCTATTTGCAGATGTATCTGTGGCTCTAATGAATGAGAATATGTCATAATTAACTGTTATGTAGGGAAAAATCACTGTAGTTGCCTTACTGGCCCATGCAGAGCCAAACTATTCATACACAGGAACTTTCTCATGTATCATTAATAAGCAGTAGTTAGAAGTGATTAGAAGATGCAGTACTATGTATTTTGCAGCAGATGCTTCCCCTACATGAGCTGCTTCTGGTTTCTTCCTGTTAACTGGGAGTTTTTCCTTCCCACTGTTGCCAAGTGCGGGGGATTGTCTGATTGTGGGAGATTTAGGTCTTTACCTTTATTTAGGCGACTGTTCATAAAATGTAATTTAATTTATTACTTTGGTAATTCTGAAGAAGGCCTTAAATCTGTATGTGATACTTGTATGGTTGTAGGTAGTCGATAGTGAATTGAATATGATGCTAAATATTTGATGTCCATATTCTTTCAGAAGCTGATGATGCTGAATGCAGCACAGAGCCTCGCACGGTGAAGGCTGTGATGAACACACCTGACTGTAAAACAATAAAACAACACGTTTCATGTTTGTAGCTGGAAGCGTTTACAAAAGCAAAGTTGTGCGAGTGTGTGCGTCTTACCGACACACATTCTCGTGGCTGTTCTGTTTCCTCCAGAAGCTTCCAGTGCCAAGCTGAGGTAACACATCTGCTTTTGCCAGATGTGTGCGCCCCACTTCCGTTTGTTAATCCCTCCTGTGCTGATGTGAGCGCGTGTGTAAATAAGCCAATCACGTACCTGCTTTAACATGCAGCCACGAGGCCGCCCTCGGTGCACGACTCAAAATGAGGAAGCGGTTGCATAAATCACAACAAGCAGCATCGCGGCGTGTTTAATGATGCCTCTGCTGCGGCGCCGTAAGTGTCGGGCGGTCATTCGTACCGCAGGTCGTCGCTTCTCTAGTCGCGGGAAGCCAAATGATCGGCTCGTCTGATTGTGCACAACTATCCGCAGAAGCCCGGAGCTCCTGTCAATGATCTGTCTTTTTTGGTGCTTTGTTGTACTTATTGATCTGATGTGTCACCTGTCTCCAATCGGTTATGACGGCGCTGACGATCAGTCATTTGAGTTGTTTGTCTCTGTTTCCATCTCCATATTTCACTCGCTCCGTTCTTGTTTGTGTCCCTTGGCCTTGTCTGGAGCTGAACGTGAGAAAAGAAGGATGACATATCACATCGGCGCTGAGAGGTTTTTGTTTTTAGCTCTGCAGGGAAAACACAATATCAGAAGCCTTATTTTGCCCCCGGCTGCCTCAGTGGTCACTTTATCTCAGTCTCACACAGAACACCAATGATTCTTATCACTTTACATCAAATAATATGTTGAATGATAAGAAGAAGATATTGCTCTTGGTCTATCCTAGTCAGCACTTTGCTGCTGTCGGGGCTCCTCTGGGATTCAGATTTTTATTCTTTTATTTTTTAAGTGTGCAGTAAAAGAAGAACTTTGCTGTGTCCTGGTGAAAATCTGATTCCTCACAGTAGACATGAGGTCACGTGCTGCCTCTGTGATTTACATCTGAAGTGTTTCAACAGAGTCTGTCTTCTCTCACCTGCAGAGGTTTGTCGGGAACGGGAACTCGGAGAGCGTCGTTCAGAACAAGCTGTCCCACCCCGTGAGGACACGCTTCCTGCGATTCGTCCCTCTTGACTGGAACCCCAGTGGCTGGATGGGCCTCAGGGTGGAGGTGTACGGGTGCTCCTACAGTGAGTAACACTCAGCCTGCAGTTAATCCCATGGTGTCGAAGTCTGCACTCTGGTCACACTGCGTGTATCGATTTATTTATTCATACACTTGGTTTTGTAGCGTAGCGACAAATACTTCAATATGTATGATGCTGGATTCTTGGAGTATTTACTAGCACAAGGAGCATTATCGTAATTGTTTTCATTTTAAAAGCGTTTCAAAAAGGTGAAAACACTTTATGGAGCTTTTTGTGTACAAACCAGTGATTTAACCCTTTAAGACCGACCATAGAACCAAGTCCGCCAGAGCTTATATTATATGTTTACATGCTGTGGAGCCATTTTTGGGAGCATTTCAAGTTGCTATACATCAATACAACCATTACAGCCCAGATTTTAATAATATGTCTGCATTAAGTGCATAGTAATTACATAAATTGCAAAAAAGTGCAATAAACTACAAAAAAATTGAAAATTGTTTTTGTTTTTTTAACATATATTTCTAGTTAGAGAAATTTAAGAGGCTTATCCCTCAAAACTGTAAATACAAAAAAGTTTCACAAAATAGTTTCCCACCACAGGAAATTTATTTTGAGTGTCTTCATAGTTTTATTTTTGAAATACACCAATTTTTATACACTGCAGGAAAAACGAAAATAAATATTATAATGCAAATTTGCAAAAAAGCAGCATATGCATCAAAATAAACTATTTCCAGCAGTGCAATATGAGTCCTAAGCATCCCAGAAACCACACAGAAAGTCATAAAGTCAAACATAACTTTTAAAAACACCAGTATAGGCTCATGAGGCCCTGATGGTAAAAAACGACATTTCCGCAAAATGACGTCACTTCCGGTTTCGGGCAGGTCATGGAGGACATGCAATAGTTCGCGCTGACGTCTATTCCAACGTAGGAAGTGTTATGAACAGCTGATCGGATCGGCAAAGCGTGTTTCTGGAATATTATGTTTTTGTTGCTGCAAGTGCTTTTTATGCAGTTTTTGCAAAGCTATATGTGGAAGGAAACTGTGACCGAGGACAAGCTGATGGCATAAGATGTACGTACAACTCCTCCGGTTTCATATGTAAAAACAATTATTGCTCTAGCTCACGTGGTTGCAGAGCTACAGGGATTTAAAAATAGTTACGCAAAACAGAGCGTGCTGCTCCGACCGGCTTTAAAGGGTTAAGCCTTCGCCCTGCACAGCTTTGGTCTGCAGCCGCTGTTAGCTCTTCTATTCACAAGTTCGACAGTTTAAATTTGTCTTGCCTGTCACATTTTCATAAAATGAAGAGTGTCTCATGTTTTTGTAGCTTACATTTACAGAAGTTTCCGAGGTTTAAATGCACCGCAGGAAGACAGCCTTGCTGTTTTTTCAACAGGGCCGCTATGTGGATATATCGACTGAGTGTGCATGTGTTTCGTGATAAGGTTTTGCCCTTTTGTTTAGGATTAAGAGGTTTTGGAATGAATGTGAATAAATGTCATCACAAAGCCAGACAAACATACCTCGCCCTGCAGAGGAGGCAGCACTCAGAGATCTCCAATGCAGTAGTAAATAGTAAATGGAAAGGTTCTTATATGGCACTTTTCTGCTCTATCTGAGCTCTCAAATCACTTTACATCACACATTCATATTGTACAAGCACTTTTTTCTATGCTTTTTCTGTGTAAGTGCTTTCTATCTAACATCCGCACACACTCGCACTCAGCGCAGAGCAACTTGGTACTTAGTATCTTGCCCGAGGATATTTGGCGTGCAGACTGGAGCGGCCAATAATCGAACCACAAACCTCGGCATTAGCGGAGCATCTGATGACCTGTCGATGCACCATTCTGGACCGCTCCAACCCATAAGTGCTACAAAGGTTGTATAAATGTTTGTTAGCCTTTTTAACCTCCTTGTGTGCAATAAGCAGCAGTAAGTGTGTTTCCTGCATTTCTGTGTAAATCATTGCAGTGATGTGAGATTACTCCCCCAAATGCTCCAAACCAAAAGTGCTCATTATAAAACGAGGAAGAGGAAGTAGAAATATTTGGCTTCACATGGAGGGTATAACAGGACAAAGTTTAAGCCAGTGTGATAGTACCTAGAGCAGGGCGATGTGATCAAAAATATTTATCACGATATACATTTGAAAATTTACAATAACGATATAACTGACGATATAACTGACACAAGACAAAATACTTTACAACTCCACAACTTTATTAGTGCAAAAAACCTCATCAATGTATTTTCACTTAAACAAGCAGCTGTTTTATGTGCATTAAAGTTATATAAAAATGTAACAGTGCAAATTCAAATTCTTTGCTGACAGTTTAACCAAAAGGCATTTCCAGTGGAAACTGGCTGACATATCCTCAGCATAACCATGTATAATATCCACAAAACTTAAAAAGAGGTTATACACACACAATACGGTAACATTATGTTGAAGCACAGTACGTATCACTCCGCGAGGCTCCGCCTACGATAGCCGTAATGCTCCGACAATCCATCAAGAGGTGCGGCTTCGTAGCTTAGCAAAGTCGTCCTGAAACATCTGACAGATTGTCGAGCGCCGTGCACATAAAATCGTTTCGAGGTCAGTAAACACAACCAGAGTTCATACATAAGGCACACGGGATTATAAGGGGCTCTGTCGACTTTCAGAAAAATCAAAGGATTGATTTTAAGTGTGCCGTATTTTCCAAACAACACGGTAATAACGACGGCCCGCTAGCATGCGCTACCAAAAATAGTGCTTTGTTGTGTATCTGACGGACGAAAGCTAAACCAGTTCCACCAGTGAAGCTGCAGCATTTTAACAAACCAGTTCAGGTTCATCTGTTTCATTCAACGATCCACTTTCACTCTTCTCGTTCTGCGTCGCCGCCATGTGTGTATGAAAACAAAGGCACTGCGCATGTGCGTTGTACCCATATTCTATTTGATATTTCATTTTCTTATTGTTGCCCAACATAATACCGGTGTTACCGTGAACGGTGTGATATGGCCCAGTCCTAATAGTACCTTAATCCTCTGTTCTGTCAGACAGTGATAGCTTCCACTGGAACAGAGAGACCATCTGTTTATTGCAACAAACATACAGTCACTGTGTGGCTTCAAAGCAGGACCTCACAAACCAGTTGTGTCCATCAGTCATTCTGTTACAGACAGTAACTTGTACTTCCTCTCTCCTCCACTATGAGATGAAGTGTTTCTTTGAAAATAAGTGCTGTGGTATTGCATAGAGGTGGGAATCACCAAACATCCCACGATACGATATTATCACAATACTTAACGCACGATACGATATTATTGTAATTTTTAAAAATATTTTGCGATATTCAGATTCTGTACATAAAGGTAAACTTTATCAATATTCATTTTATCTAATATCAAAGTCTCACACTCAGTCTTTCTCTCATTTCAGTTTGATTGTTGACAAACTGAACGGTTTGTATTACAGTCTAGTCCAACTTAACTGAATCAACCATCTGGTACAATTATAGCTATTCTGAACTATGCAGTTTATGAAAACTATGCAGCCCCTTCAGCAACTGAAGAATTTGAAAGTAAATTAAGACAAAATATAATTTTACATTAAATAAAAAAGTTTTAAACTTAATTAAAATAAAACATGTCTTAAATTAAAATAAGTAAACTGTCATGTTTATTGCTGCCAAAAACAAGTGAAACACATTTGGACAGTGAAGGAATGTCAGGATTCTTGCTCAGAAAAAGGATCAACATGCTCTGAAGTCAGAGCACAAAAACCTTTTTGTAACAAAGTATCGATTTCTGCTGTCCCTGTATCCATACATTATTAGCAAACAAAATATCACCATGCTACACAGTATCCATTTTTTCCCCACCCCTAGCATCGCATGTAGAATAAAAGTCAGTTCTAAAACGCTGGTAACAAAGTATCATCAAAGCCAGTCCTGCACTTATCCACTGTAAACTCTCTGCGTCAGCTACACTAAAGAATGGTCACGATAGGAAATAAAGCCAAACAACACATCTGTAAGAGTTCAAACATCTTACAGTTCTCAGGTTGTTGTGTCTCTCTGTGTGGGACAAACGCTCTGTGACATTTAAACCTGTAACACACACTGATAGCAGGGCAGCACCACCCCTGGGAGAAGGTGTGAAACTTGGTGCTTTTAGCTGCATCAGCTTCTAATATTTCACACCAAGAAAACACTAGTGATAGAAAAGGCATCGTGTCCATGATTGGTGTTATTGATATATAATCATTGTGCAACAGTCTTTTAAAAGCAAAGCAATGCCTTGTGATTATAATAGAAGCAAAAATGAACACAGTGTGTTTTACGTATCTTGAACAGTCACTCAATGAAAAGCATGTAATGGGGGTTCACTGGTGCACCTCGCCCACACGTTGTGAAGCAGCACTAACTAGATGAGCCAGTGAATTACTGCACACTGGAACACCATCAGAACAGGTCATGGTGAACAGTTTTATGATACCGACCACCTCAGCAATGTTGGAGAAGCGACTGCCTCATACAGCGCAGTGCAAATTAAAGCTGAAATCTGAAGATTTGACTCCTGCAGGTAAGTGGTTCTGGTGGAGTGGCATGCCTGAAACTGAAAACATGCACTTTTGGATCCAAGCCTCACGTTTTGCTTGCATAATTTAGGTCTTTTCCTTTTCACTGGATCTCAACCTCGTTGAAGACCAATGGAGGATATTAGATGGATGTCTCAGACAGCCATAACTACCGTCATCAGAACACCAAATAATAGTATGTCTTTGTAAAAATGTTCCTTTCCTCCTGCAGACCTTTGGAGAGTCTGCAGGAAGCTGTTCATGTGGGGCATGATGATCCAACTTACCAGACATTTTGTGTTTCCTGCAGTTTTCCGTACTGTAATACTCCGAGTCATTAAAATCGGATGAGTGTAGCAGTAAGGAATTACAGATTCCAAAAGCTGCACGGGACAAGATCTCTGGCTCACTTCAGTGGAATCACATAGCTATTATTAACACTATCATTTCCACCAGTTTTATATTCATGTTTATATATGCGGTTTATATATTCATGGGTTATTCTAGTGTGTTGTGGTGACATTAAATTATAATAAATTGTGCCAAATGGCACAGGTTGCTTTATCGCATGCTTTATCATTGTCTGTTGTTCTTTATAGAAGTGCATTATTCTCCTGAGTCAGTGAGCTTTTATGTATCCAGACATAACAGACACCATGTGCTGCTTGCCAGGTTCAGATGAACAAAACATGGCATTAAACCGTGTTATTTAGCTGCTGGACAGATGGCTTCACATCTAACACTAGAATACTTTAGTATAAAGAGGAGTTCATGTTCAGCTCAATGACAGTAAAAGCAATACCAGTTCCCACCCTTCCTCCATAAAATCTTCCTCCATGATCATGATCATGCCGGTGAGGTCTGGATGCTCTGATCCTACTTTAACGTATTTTTGCTTATTTTTGCTATTTTCTGTTGCTATCTGCCTGATCTTGCATTATTGACATTATTGTAATTACACATTTATAATACAACAGAGATACTCTCATTTCTGTTAGTCCATAATATACGTACATTTCATCGTGTTTGACTCTGGTTAAACCTGGCCAAGCGAGCGCCGGCAGGAGAACAAAGGACGTGGGTTCACATACAGCCTTGCTAAGTATCCTACTAGCCAATGTTCAGTCCTTCCAGAACAAGCTTGACGACCTCAAGGTCCGTGCCAAGTTCCAGAGAGACATTTGGGACTGCAGCCTCCTGATGGTGAATAAAAACTGGTCCCAGCATTTCTCCCTTTACGTGCTCTGGCTCACCCAATTTTTTATTTCTGGGTTTTACAGTTTACGATGTGGGTTACAGGCATTGATTAACACAATTTGCAAAAAACCAAACAAAAGAGAAACACTGAACAATCGGGAGTGACCAGTAGCCAGATTATTGATTATAGAATTTGAGAATTGAATTTGGCTTATGTTGTTCACATATGCTGTTAACTCCTCCATCCTATAAATCTTTGGTGTTATTTCCCACCACAATGGTAAAGTCGGTACATCTTGTAATAACCATTTCTTTGTTATACATTTTTTACTTGCAACTAGCAACATTTATCTTTTTTAGACCATTCCTGTGGCGTATATCCAAAAAAAATTGTTTTCATTCCAAAAGGGAATGTGCAGTTGAAAATCTCTTGTAGTGTTTCGTGAACGTCTTTCCAATAAGTCCTGATCAAAGGGCAGTCCCACATTATGTGGTGTGCTCGTTGGTGTCCACGTTTTCTCCAACATACAGGGGGATTCCCGTCATAATGAGTCTTTTGGCAACGGGTGATAAAGAACCTTATCATAGTTTTCCATCCAAATTCCCTCCATCTTCGTGAGGAAGTGCATTTCCATTGTCGTTCCCATATTTGAGCCCATTCATCCTTTGTTATACACACTCCTCCCTCTTGTTCCCATAATATCTTCACATATTCAGTTGAGTGAGAAAGCTTATTTGTAAGAAATGTATACAAAAAGGAAATACGTTTTTTATTGACACTATATGCCTTTTTAAGCATAGCTATCAAACCTACATTAGTGTTGACGCCACTCTGATTGTTGTCTTAATATAATGTCTTATTTGCAAGTATCGATAAAAATCCTGCTTTTCCAGATTGTATTTTTGTTTCATTGTATCAAAACTAATTAAGTTCCCATCTCTAATCAGACTATCGAATGTAGGTAATCCTTTAGCACAGTGGTCTCCAACCATTTTTGCGCCACAGACCGGTTTATGCCCGACAATATTTTCACGGACCGGCCTTTAAGGTGTCGCGGATAAATACAACAAAATAAAACTAGTACCGGTACCGAAAAAAAGAAGATTTATTCATAACACACGTGAAAAGACCCAGAAAAACCGAGTAAACGATAAAAACGATAACAAAATAACGCTGAAAACCTATAAACTATACATTTCACACCTGAGCCTCAACTCTCGCGGCCCGGTACCAAACGACTCACGGACCGGTACCGGGGGTTGGGGACCGCTGCTTTAGCAGACCAACTTTTAAAACGTGAGTCCAATTTATTTGGGGCAAAGTCATATGCATACCATTTAAATAAAGCCAAGTCCAATTTAAATTCCCTCACAACATTTCTCCATACATTAAGTGTACATTTCACCCAAGGGTTGTAGACCTTGTCTATATATTTTTGAATGTTTAAGTCCATCAGGACAGCTTGTATTGGAAAAGAAAACATGCTCTCCTCAATATTTTTCCATTGTGCTTTATAGCTTATATCACACCAGTTAATCACAGTCTTCAACTGAGCAGCCCGAAAATAATTTTTCAGTGACAGCAGCCCCTCCTGACTTTTTTTGTAATTGTAAAGTTTTAAAACAAACCTTTGGTTTCTTCCCTCCTCATATAAATCGTGATATAATTTTGTCCCATTCGTTAAATTGGCTTTGCTCAATTTGTATTGGTAGCGTTTGGAATAAATACAGTAATCTTGGCAGAATATTCATTTTGATGGATTCAATTCGTGAGTATAAAGTTAGAAAGGGAATCATGTTCGTTTAATATCATCCACTATTCTCTTCTGCAGGGAACCAAAATTCTCCTCTAATAATTTAGTTAAGTCTTTAGGTATGATAACTCCCAAGTATTTCAATGATTTTCTTGCCATCTCATTGGATATTGAGCAACCAAGTGAGCTGGGGGGCTATAGTTATAGTTAAGTATTTGAGTTTTGGACATATTAATTTTATACCCAGAAAGTTTCCCAAATTTTTGGCATAGATTCATCAGTTCAGGTAGGGAGTTTGTGGGCTGTTCTAGGTATATTAATATGTCATCTGCATAGCAAGCAAGCTCATGTTCCTGTTCTCTAATGTTTATTCCCTTGGTGTCTTTGTTTTGTCTGATTGATTGTGCCAGAGGTTCTAAGTAGCGCAGTCTTGTTTATTTCCTCTTTGCAGAGCGAAGCTATTTGAGAGATAACCATTAACTTTAATTCTTGCAGTAGGGTTAGTATATAATGCCTTCACTCAATAATTCTATTATGTAAGCCAAATTTGTTCAAGACTTTGTAAAGAAAGTCCCAATTTACAGAGTCAAAAGCTTTTTCTGCATCGATACTCATGAGCATGTCTTTACTTTTAGATGTTTGTATCTGATTTATTACGTGAAGAGTTCTGCGTTTATTGTCCTGTGTCTGCCGATTTCTTATGAACCCCGTTTGGTCATTACTAATTAGGTTGGGTAAAAATTCATCCATTCGTCTGGCCATTATAGAAGTAAACAGTCTGTAATCTATGTTGAGGACAGATGGGTTTATATGAGCCAGACTCAGTTTTGTCTTTACCTTCCTCTGGGATAGCCGAGATAATAGCCTCATTCCAACTCGGTGAGATTTGCGCTTTTAGAGAGTAATATAGGGATCAATTCCTGTTTAAATTCCCGATACCACTCTGCGGTATAACCATCGGAGCCCGGTGACGTGTTTGTTTTTATTGATGGCTTTCATGAGTTCAGTTTCTGTCACTATCATTATTTTATTTTGTTCCTCATTCAAACTTGGTATAAAGAATTCAGAAAATTGTCAATTTCGTACTCAGCTCCACCTGGAACTTTAGTGTATAAGGTTTTATAAAATGATTCAAAGGCTTCCTGCATCTTACGTAGATTAGTCATCATGTTTCCAGTCTCTGGGGGTTTAATTTTAGTTATAGTATTCTCTGCAATTTTCTTTTTAAGTTTCCATGCTAAGATTTTAATTGAATTTTATCCACATTCATAATATTTCTGTTTCAAATATAGTAATTTTCTCTTTATCGCTTGTGTATTCAGCTTATTTATTTCTGATCATTGTTAGTTGTTTTAGAGTGCTGGTTGAAGGCATTTGTTTATGCTCACTTTCTAATTGTTTTTGAGTCTTTTGTAATTCTGCCTTTTTTTTCTCTCGAGCTTTTTTCTGAAAAGAGGCAAATGCTATGATCTCCCCTCTTATGGCAGCTTTTAATGCATCCCATAGTATTGGAGGTGACACTTCTCCGTTATCATTTATTTCAAGGGAATCTTTGAGTTCTTTCATTACTTCTTTCTTAAATTTTACATCTTTAAGCAAAGATGAGTTCAATTTCCATGTTGATGTTTTGGGGTATACGTTTAAATCAATTGTCAGATACAGTGGTGCATGGTCACTTATGTCTATTGTACCCATCTCACTTGATTAGATTTTATCCCTATCTTTTCCAAACATCATGAAATTATCTATATTTGTATAAAGAGAATGTGGAGCTGAGTAATGAGAATAATCTCTCCTTGTAGGGAAACAATTTCACCATACGTTAATTAAATCTACCTCTTCAAAAAGTGCAGAGACTCTTTTATACAGAGTACTTGATTCCAGCATTCTTCTATTAGAGCTATCTAAATCCGGCCGCAGGCGAATATTCAGATCGCCGCCACAAATCAAGGGGCCTTGGGTTTCTGTCACCATTATATTAATAATTTTTTTAAAGAAACTCAGGTCACTTCCTGGTGGTGCATAAACATCCATTAAGATTACCATCAACCGTTCCCCGAACCAGTATAAACCTCCCCTCCTTATCCTTAATTTCAGACAACTTTTCAAAGTTTAGATCCCTAGAGATTAAGATCACCACACCTCGCCTGCGGCCAGATTTGTATGATGTAACATGTTTGTAAAGCCCATTCTCTTGAGTTTTTCATGTTCATTATTAGTCAAGTGGGTTTCTTGGAAATATACGATTTATGCTCAATCTTTCTTCATTTTAGTTAGAAAGCCCATTTACATTAAAAGAAATAACCTTCATCCCTTTGGCACTCATTTTTCATAAAATGAAGTATCAGAACTTGAATAACTTATTGACTGGTAAACTCCCTCTGAGAACCCAAACTATGAACAATAATAACTGCTCAAAACCAAACAGAAAAAGAAAAACGTGACTCCAAGGTTGGGGTCATTCCTATCAGACCCTGGCACATATTTTGTGTAAGTCCCACCAGCAGGTGGAAGCCTCTCCTTGCTAAAGTATAAGGGCCCCTGATTTTGCCTATAAGGTGCATTTCTCCATCGTCTCTCTGATAGTCTTAACTATTCATCTAGTAAGGGTAAGGTATCTATTGTCTCACCCACTTTGACAGAGTAGTATATCCTCATTGGTCTCCTGTAGTGGAGGGGGAGCTTGAACTTGACAACTGCTCCGTTAGGGTTTGCTTTGGTGTGACTTTAGCGTTTTGGAATCCCCTGGTTCGCATATCCGCAGTTGCCTCCTCCGCCGTCGAATAGAGCACAGTTCCATCCTGATAGAAGACCCTCAATTTAGCAGGATAGGGAGTCTGAAATCTTATGTTCTGTTGTTTCAATGCCCTTTTAGCTTCAGCATAGTCCTTACGTTTCCGCACGATGGCTGGTGCATAGTACTGGTCAAAGTATATTCTCTGACCGTTCAACAGGACGGTCCTCTTGGCCCACGCTTTGCGCAAAACTTCTTCCTAAAGCAGGCAAAACGTATTCATATTGAGCGGGGAGTTTCTTCTCCGTTCCTCGCTGCTCCCAGGGCCCGATGTGATCTCTCGATGCCAAGCTCTATGCCCTGGGGGAGATCGAGACATTCCTTCAATATTTTTCCCAAGAAAGCTGGCATCAAGGAGCCCTCCGCTCCTTCGGGTACGTTGTACAGCCTTAGATTCTTTCGCCGGGCCCGGCTTTCCTGGTCCACAATTTTATTTTCTTGCTCGCTGATGATTTTTAGCATCTTTAGCATCATCTGTTCTACGCTTTGCACTCGGTCTTCCACTTTCGCGATACGGGTCTCTGCTTCGGTTATCTTATTGTTGACTCTGACCAGGTCAGACTTGAAATCTTGGAACTCTCTCCGAAAGTCCCGCATTTCTTCCAGTATTGTGGTTAAAGCATAATCTTCCTCCGCACTAGCCATAGCATTAGCTTCGTGTCGAGGTGGTGACGCCGCTGCAGGAATCCCTTCATTTGTACGTTCCTCTGCTGACCCTTTCTGCTTGTCTCCTTTCCCCATGTTCACCCCGCGTATACCTTTACTGTATGTCGAAAGAATTTTAGTAATTTAGACGCTTTACGGGGTGAAAGAATAATTATGAGAGAGAGCTACCCGTTGCCATTCAGTGGGGTGATGTCACCAGAACCCCCAACCTGGAACTTTTAATCATTAAATGTCGCCTCTTCTATCTGCCTCCGCAGACATAGCCTGCACAGTCTACATTTCGCCTCATGCGGACTCGGACACTGCCTTGTGCGAGCTACACAAGGCTCTCACACAGCATTGAACACTTCACCAGTCACGAGGGAGATCGGACGCTGGACGGACCAATCAGTGGCCGCACTGCAGGACCGACTTAATGACATAGGCTGGGAGATGTTCCGGCACAGCTCTGATGATATCGACATGTTTACGGAAGTGATTGTGGGATACATTGGGAAACTAATGGATGACACAGTGGGAAAAAAACTATCATCTGTACATTTCTGAGTCAAAAGGCATGATTGGACAAAAACATCCACGAGACCAACTGCTCCACTGGCGATGCCATATCACAGCTGTTACGCACAACCCTGTGCCATTTGGACCCTATATTAGGATGCATTCAACACAATAATCCCCTCAAATCTTTTCACCAAGTTGAAGGATCTAGGTCCTCTACCAGAGGTCTGGGAGCTTGAGGGTCCTGCACAGTATCTTAGCTGTTCCTAGGACTGCGCTCTTCTGGACATAGATCTCCGATGTTGTTCCCGGGATCTGCTGGAGCCACTCGCCTAGCTTGGGAGTCACTGCACTTGGTGCTCTGATTACCACTGAAACCACTGTTACCTGGTGGTAGGTGGTTCGATTCCTGACTCCCCCAGTCTGCATGCCAAATATCCTTGGGCAAAACCAAGGATAACTAACCCCAACTTGCCCTCCGATGTGTCCATCAGAGTGTGAATGTGTGTGAATGTTGTTTAGTTGCACTTGAGTTTAGAAGTGCTTGTATGAGTGTGATTGGGTGAATGAGACATGTTGTACACAGCGCTTTGAGTACTCCGTGAGAGTAGAAAAGCACTATATAAGAATCAATCCATTTACTTCACCAAGGGCTCAGAGAAGAACCCTTGGTACTTTTCTACCTCATTTGGAATTTCTTAAATGATCCTGAGGGTTATGGAACAAAACAGTCAAGTGAAAGACCCAACAAATATTTCACCGGCACTGAGCCAGAGGATCCAATCGGCTGTCTGTCGAGACACTGGACAACCTCGACCCAAATTAAGGCCATTACTGGTGCCAACTGCAGCCCCATAACCATCAGGAGGCATCTGAGACTGAAGGGCTTCAAAAACAAAAAGCGTCTTCAAAGGCCGCGTCTCCTTGAACACCACAGATATGACCGTTTGAACTTTGCAGGAGAGCACCAAACATGAGAAACTGAAAGGCAGAAGAAAGTTTTATTCTCTGATGAGAATAAATGTAACCTTGATGGTCCGGATGGTTTCCAACATCACTGGAATGACAAGCAGATCCCACCACAGTGGAGGGGGCGCCATAATGGTCTGGGGGGCTTTTTAATTCAGTGGAACAATGGAGCTTCAGGAGGTGCAGGGGCGTCAAACAGCTGCGGGCTATGTCCAGATGTTGCAGAGAGCCTTGCTCATGACTGAGGGCCCTCGTCTGTGTGGTAACCACTGGGTTTTTCAACAGGACAACGCTACAGTACCCAATGCCCACTGGACAAGGGACTTCTTCCAGGAGAATAACATCACTCTTTTGTGATAGCAGAGCAGTACGTTTGAATTGTTCAGAAATCTCTAAGTCCAAACATGGCATATTATGTTTAGGTGGAAGCTAGCGAGCTAACTTCCTGCTAACTTCTAACTCCGTTGAATTTAATAAATTCTGTTTTCATGGATGCCTGGATGTTAAACTTAATTGTTACACCTGATAAAGCAGCAACGCTGATCATTTTATTAAAGATGAAAGAATTTAGACCGTTTTTAACTCTCAATGATGCTGCAGAGTTTGTTTGACTTTGGGACCTGAAGAGAACGGAGTTTAGGACCCAGATTACTTTGCGAGGCTCCTGACTACGGCAGCTGTAATGCTGGAGCATCCATCCATCCATACAATCCATCAGGAGGTGCAGCTTCGTAGCTTACCAAAGTCGGACTAAAACATTTTTGGACAGATTTGTACGTGCCGTGTAGCACATAAAATCGGTTCGAGGTCAGTAAGCACAACCAGGATTCATAAGGCACACTGTCGATTTTGAGAAAATTAAAGCATTTTAAGTGTGCCTTATAGTGTGCAAAATACGTTATACAGAAGAAAAGAATATATCGCGATATATATCGTTACCGCACATGCTTCAAATTATACCGTGATATGGATTTTAGGCCATATCGCCCAGCCCTAGTTTCACCCCAAGTCCAGCACCCTGAGGCTGTGCACTAAGTGGAAGGAAGGGGGCCGGGGACTGGTGAGTGTCAGCATCACGGTCCAGGATGAGACAATGACAATCCACGA
Organism: Neolamprologus multifasciatus; assembly: GCF_963576455.1. NCBI lineage: Eukaryota > Metazoa > Chordata > Actinopteri > Cichliformes > Cichlidae > Neolamprologus > Neolamprologus multifasciatus. The sequence goes on along the minus strand of NC_140454.1, from coordinate 1,798,746 downwards.
TGTTCAGGAGACGCCCACTAGGGTGGTGGCAAATGGCTGAGCTAAGATCCTGTGGGACTTCAACATACAGACGGACAAAATGGTGATGGCTAACCAACCAGACATAGTAGTGGTGGACAAGAAGCTGATTTAAACGGTCATGAACTTATCATTTGATTCAGGTGTGTTGACCCAGGGTGAGATCTAAAACCTGCAGGACACCGACCTTTGATGTCTGGAGTTCCCCACCCCTGCATTAAAGTATGATCTGTATGACCTCTGATTTCCAGCTTCTAAAATAAAAACTAAGGTTATTGGAGTAATTTTTGATATGTCCCTACATATCAAATATGCAGGGATGCTTTCTTCTATGTACACAATATCTCTAAAATTACAAACATCCTGTCTTAGAGTGCTGCAAAAAACAGTTCATTAAAGTTCATTACTTCTAGATTTGGTTGATGATATATAATTATTATCAGCTCGTTCTAACAGCTCCATGTAAAGCCTTCACAATACTGCAATAAAGGGACTGACAAATTATATTGCTCTCATATTAGTTTCTCTTTAGTGGTTCCCTGTTAAATCTACAATGAAATGTAAAATCCTATCCTAAAAGGTTAATTAATCAGGTCCTATCATATCTTAAAGACCTCATAGTTCGTATCACCCCCGATAGAGCAGTTTCCTTTCAGATTGCAGGCTTACTTGTAATATTTAGTATTAAGTGGAAAGGAAGGCAGAGACTTCAGCTTTTAAGCCCCTTTTTATGTGAAACCAGCTCCCAGTTTGGATTGGGGAGACAGACATCCTGTCAACTTTTAAAGTTCAGTTTAAATAGTTTCTTTTGGATAAAAGTTTTAGTAATGGCTGGATCAAGTGACCCTGAGCCTTTCCTTCGATGCACTCCAAAAAACCTCTTTTAACTTTTTATGTGTTTATAGAGCATTTTAATCATTAGTTATTATTATTCTCTGGCTTTTTTGCACAGTGTGTCTTTTGTCATTTCTCCCCGACCGATGACAGAGAGTGTTTCGTTTCTGCTGATGCCAAATACTTGCTCATAGAGGGTCCTCTGATAATTGGGATTTTCTATCTGTTATTCGAGGTTTTTACCTTACTATTTTTGTTATCTGGTGCTGAATGAATTCAGCTGAATGAGCTGGTGGGGCCGAGTTGCCTTTTTATTGTGTGGACACAGACTAAAAAACATGTTTTATTTGCAGAATGCCAAATGCCTGAACCCAAGAGAGGCTAGGTACCAGTTGCTTTTTAGTTGGTTTACCTTCATAAACACGTACTGTGCAGGTTTCCAAAATATTAACCTGAAGCTCTCGTCTGACAGTTCCCCACAGATTTCAGCTTTCCTGAACCAACATCCTTCCTCACTCTTTCAGTGCCATAGAATATATCTTAGCCTGTACAGTGCAATGTGCCAGGAGTAAAACTGGAACTGGTTGGTCAGTTAGTAAGTAAGAGTAATACAATTTTATTTGTTTAGCACCTTTGAAGATAACAACCACAAAGTGCTTCACAGAAAATAAAACATAAAAACAAAAGTTAACCAAAGGCAAGTTTAAAAAGATGAGTTTTTAGCTGTTTTTTAAAAAGAGACCACTGAGTCCACAGATCTCAAGCTCAAAGAGAGAGAGCTCCAGAGTCTTGGGGCCACAGTTACAAAAGCTCTGTCGCCTTTTGATATGATGGACAACCAGCGAGCCCTGATCACATGACCTCAGGGACCTGCTGGGAATATATGGATGTAAAAGAGCTCTGAAAAGAACCCCAAGATTCCTGGTAGGAGCACAAACGGACTTTGGTTTTCTCCTCATTATGTAGAAAAAAGTTATCAGTCATCCAACCTCTAATGGAGTCTATGCACCTATGCAAAATCTGTAGTTTGGAAACATCTTGGGGCTCAAATGAACCCAGTGTCTCAGCCCATCTAGCAAAATGTGATGATCAATGGTAGAGGTCAAGTCCAACATCAGCAAAACGGAGCATTCTCCTCATCACATCAAGACATCACTGGACACTCTAAGAAGTGCAGTTTCAGTAGAGTGGGCTCCACGGAGTTATAAGCTGCGTCGCCACAACCTTTTCTAAAATCTTAGCAATGAATGGTAGTTTTGAAATTGGTCTATAACTGCTAAGCAGAGAAGCATCAAACTTGGGTGTTTTTTTGTTCCTCTTCCTGTTCCCTATTGCCGTATTGTCACTTACAGAACCTCCGATTTTTTTTGTGGCCTGCCTCGATCGGAAGTAACAAAGTCATGCTAGCCATCATATACAGATTTCTAAGAGACCTACTTTCATTGAAACAGCAAACTGGTTAATCATGTGTTCCGGCTTTATGGCATTCCTTGTGGCATTTAATGGAGGTCCCCTCTTTGTCTCTCAGGTCTCAAAAATATTTGCAAGCTAAACTTAGTTTGATCCTTAATCTAATGGACAAATGGCGAAAACTAGAAACAGCATTATGGTGTATGATGTTATCAGATCCATGGTCCTGGAGCTCTCATTTGGCCTGGTTAGAATATCTGCATAATACATTTACCTCCTCTGCAACTGGTCACTGCTCTTCTAAAGCCTCTTAAGCCTCTTAAAGCTTCCATTGTTCCCCATTCTGTAAGGCAGTGACTGTGCCATTGGTTTAACACTGTCTTTGCCAACATGTGCATGGAAGCAGGCTATCGCAGTTCTTCTTCAACTGCTGAACAAAATTGCCACCCTGCAGACGGGAGGAGAACCAGAACGTTTGGCTTCCATCAATGGGACATTACGTCGATGCACCTTTTAAAATGGACAGAGTAACAGATTACCTGTATCCATGATAATCACTCAAACGTGCACATTTCTCAAATACAGCCAGTGTCTTCCAGTCTTCTGCCCACACTCCACTGAACCGCTCTCTCTTTTCCTGGATAGCTGCCTAACTGTCTGCTGCTCATTCAAAGCTGCTGTTCTGGGAACGAACAAGCAGGATGTCAAAATGACATTAAAAATCTCTAATACCTCTTTTGCCATTGTTTACATCCTCCGATGACCTCCCTGCTCGGTACCAGTTGGGAAAATGTATTCCTGTCGTTTGATTATCTTTACATAAAACGTTTAAACCACCAAGTTGTCTGCTCTCAGGTCCAGTTCATGCTGAAAATATGACAGTATCTGCACTGTGATTTGTAACAAGTAGATATTAGACACACTTTAATTGTTCTTTACTTACAGTCACTGACGTAATACTGACTCTAGAGTCGATCCTTTTCTTGTAGAGTCATACGTGGCAGACTTTGATGGCAGAAGCTCGTTGCTGTATCGGTTCAACCAGAAGTCCATGTCGACGGTCAAGGACGTGATCTCTCTGCGCTTCAAAAGCCATCAGGCCGAGGGCGTATTACTGCATGGAGAGGGGCAGCGAGGAGATTACATCACCCTAGAACTTCACAGAGGAAGACTGGACCTCTACCTCAACTTAGGTGAGCTCTGGTTTTCCAGTGTTGGTGGTCGTTGATGTGTCATTGCTGGAGATGAAGAGTGTGAGTATGTTTGTATATTTTGGAGGATGTCTTTACGATTAAGTTATCATTGGCTAAACCTGAATGTATAATAAGCTCACTGAATGTGAAGAGTAGTGCTGTTCCTAACAAACGATACTGAAAGGTCCAGACCAGCTTGGCTTTGTTGAGAGAAGTTTGAAAAGCAGTGCCTACTTCCACATGTACAAACACAAATACAGCGTCATTGCTGGAGATGTGTCTGCTCACTGTCTTCTTGGTCTTCTGTTTGTAAAGATGATAGCCGAGCGAGGTTCAGCAGCCATCGTGTTCCTGTCACTGTGGGCAGTCTGCTGGATGACCAGCACTGGCACTCAGTTCATATAGAGCGCTTCAACAAGCAGGTTAACCTCACAGTGGACTCCTATACACAGCGCTTCCAAACCAAAGGGGAAGGACACTCACTGGAGGTGGACTACGAGGTGAGTCCATGTGGTTAGACAGCAGTTAATGAATTTAGCTGCTGAGGATGAGACAACCCTGCCATTATTAAAGCACTGATGGACTGTGTTCATGGTGCTAAACAGACTCTAGTCTGTGTATGTCCTGAAAGAGGCTTTATTTGAAATAATCATTTGGAAAAACAGAGAAACAGAAATAGCAGACGAGTCATTTTTGATTCCTCAAAAGAACAGCTGCCTGCCAAGAACGCTGGCAGCCTCTGAAGACCTTTAGACAGCATTTAACATTGTGTGGCTCTGCATTGTATGCTGTGCAAACATGGACATTTTGCTATAACCCCCAAAGACCTTGGATACATTTTAGCAAAACAAAACAAAACATACCTAGATTCAGTCAGTAAATGCTTCACAACTCTGCAGCCAAACTAGACAACCTTGGCCCCAGAAACTGTACTTCAGTCTTATTAAGATTAAAGTGTGAGCAACAGCCTCATGACTGAGAAAATATCGATGCTATTAGTGTGTTTGAAAAAAAGTTCCACCAGATTTGATGCTTCACAAATCACAATTTAATCACAGCAGTACTGGGGGGTCTTATTATTGTAGCATACGGAGAGCTGTGCAGACTCTGCTTGGTTTGTGTATTAATAAGAGATGCATCCGTGTCCCAGTACTGGGACTGACGGAGTTAAGTGATTCTAACTTTATTTATTGTAAACCCATTCGAGCCATTCATGAACAGAATGTTCATCCTCCACATCTGGAACAAAACCAAAAACCATACATGCAGTGGAGTCTAAACAAAACAGAAGACAGTCCAGGGCGTTGGCCAGGAGGACAACGGCTGAGACAAAACTAATCAGGAGGCTGGAGACAGAGGAATTCTGGAGGGTGACTGGGAGGCCAGCAGCAGAGATCAACTCTTGATGGAAAAGACGCGGCCTATCCGGAGACTTGGCCAGAGATTACCGATGGCTGAAGAGGTTGGACTCCTCTGGTGGCTTGGCTGGGAGCCGGAGGCAACATGGGAGGAGACGGGACTCGAGGCTGCCACTGCGACGGAGACCCTCTGCTGACAAGGGCGAAAGCTGGCTCTTAGGTGGCTTGGATGGAGTCTGGCATCCAAGTCCATGCCAGGTGACTGGACAGGACAACAGCCACAGTGAAGATAATGGAGCCACTTAGACAGGTTGATACAGCGTCTGAGGCAAGCAACCGAGCTGGAGTCCCACCTTTTGTCCAGGGCAGAATGTCGGCAACGGCATGCATGGAGGAGACTCTCTGGAAGCCAGCGGTGACAGTGATGGGACACCGCGGCAGCTCCACAGGCGGCCAAACGCCACAGCGAGGAGTTACTGGCTCAGGCTTGGCTCAGACAGAGCAGGACTGACCACAGCAGGCTGAGCGGGGCCCTGTGGCTCGGACAGTACTGGCTTGGGACGCTCAGGGTCAGACATAGACCGATCAGGGTTGGCATGAAGAGATAAATGCTATAGAGGAATATGCAGTGAGGCAAATTCCCACGAACCCAAACATGTTCATGTGCAACTCTGGGAAACGTAGTTGATCGATTGTAGGAGGCGAAACCAGCGGCTTTTGTCTGCTTCTGTTGCATTGAGGAACAAAGTTCGTACATGGGCTACATTTGTTACTGTTATTATTAACGGTATGAGTCAGTTAGTGATTAATATTGATATCAATATTAACACTGTAGCTGTCCTGTTTATATTTAAATTCAGTATTAAATTTAAAAATTGTTTGCAACCAACATATGGTTGATTAGCTAACAACTTAGCTAATCAACTAACATATGGTTAGCTAAATTGTTAGCTAATCAACCATATGTTGGTTGATTAGCTAACAACTTAGCTAATCAACCAACATATGGTTGATTAGCTAAGTTGTTAGCTAATCAACCATATGTTGGTTGATTAGCTAACAATTTAGCTAACCATATGTTAGTTGATTAGCTAAGTTGTTAGCTAATCAACCATATGTTAGTTGATTAGCTAAGTTGTTAGCAACTTAGCTAATCAACCAACATATGGTTGATTAGCTAAGTCGTTAGCTAATCAACCATATGTTGGTTGATTAGCTAACAACTTAGCTAGCTAACTGTTTTTCTTTTAAATGAAGAAATTGTTGGATTAAAATACAGCATGTGTAATAACTGTATGGGGACATTACGTAAACATGTTATTGATAAGAATGTCAGGCTAAAACAGGCTTTCATCTGCTGCTGCTCTGTTAGAGAAAGCTTTTAAGTCTGGCTTCATTCACAAGAGTGAGGTCATTAGTGACATCATTAGTGACATCATTACTGAGGTCAGGCCCTGATGCCAGCTCAAAGTGCATGGATATGTAGCTCCTCATTATTTCCAGGGGCATGGATTGGGACGTTCTTCCATTAAAAATAAATAAATGAAAAAATGTAACATGTGCTTTGCTCCTGTTACATTAACAAAGGAAAAAGTCTTCCCTCAGCTGCTGTGGCAATAAGACCACGAGGGAGTCAGCATGTAATAGGTGTGATGTAGCTTTGGAGGCTGTGAGTGTTACTCTGTCAGCATCTGCCATAGATTTAATAACTAAATGAACACTGATATCTCCTCTTTTCACAAACGCATTCATTACCCAACCTGTGCAAGCACACACACACACACACACACACAAGCCCGTTCAGCTATCTTAGTGAGGACCTTCATTGACATAAAGGTTTCCCTAGTTCAGGGGTCACAACCTTTAACACCAAAGAGCCATTTGGAGCCGGTTTCCACACAAAAGAAAACTCTGGGAGCCACAAATACTTTCTGACATCTAAAATGAAGATAACACTGTATATATTGTTTTTTTTACCTTTATGCTTTGTGTGAACAACTAAGGTGTGCTGCTTATGAACTCCATGAAGTGCTACAGAGAAAATTACATTTTATTTATGTAATTAACACCTTTTGAACTCTTAAAGAAATATAACAAAAGGAAAGCTGAACTAAAATGATCCAGCAAACAAAAACTGCTGTGAGCCGCCCTCATATCTCCTTTGAGCTTTTGGAGCCTCGACCTGACTTTTAAAAAATAATTGGAAAAAAGCTCGATGCTGCTAAAAAATGAAAAATAGATATTTGCAAAATTCTGCCTAAATATGTATTTTACCTGGTTAATGTGTGTGGCGGGGCGTGGCCTGCAGCGCCGCTGCAGGGGAGGCGGACGCACCTAAACGGCACCCGCAATCACGCCTCGCCGCCTTAACGTCTGTGCTGTTGTGTTGGTGTGTGTCGGGCTGTGAGCTGCAAAGCTACAGCCAGCTGTGTGCGTACAGCAACCGTGTGTGAAAAGTGGTCAATAAAGATGCTGAAAAGCATGTTCATGCAAACATCGTCGGGTCTGCCGTGATATGTTTACAATAAGACTTCTGCTCCTGAACCTCTGCGCACAGCATCTGCAGATCAGGCTGTACGAAGTCACTTCATCTTTACTGTAAGCTGTCGTCTGTGAGGCGTCAGCGTGTTTGTTTTAACATAGTTCACGGTGGAGCTGCTGACATGATGTGGATCCATAACTGGCCTACCTGGGGTTGAAAGTCTCGGTAAATGCACGGCGTTTCGTACACCGCTTATTTTGAGCGATGAAAAAATAATAGAATATAATTTTATTTTTATATTTCAAAATCACAATAATCTTCCAATTTAGAACTACAAGTTAAAAAAGAACTAATATAAATAAAATACACTTCAGCTAAATACTTCTAATTTATTTTCCCAAACCACGCGGAGCCGCAGTATAAGGAGTAAAGAGCCGCATGCAGGTTACTGACCCCTGCCCTAGCCCCTGACCCTAACCCTAACCATTAAAAATGAATGCCTAACCCTGACCCTAAACCTAACCATAACCTAACTGTAACCCTGACACTAAAACCACATTTTGAGCCTCATAAATGCTTCAAACTTGTGAGGATCGTGAGCGTGTCCTCACAAGTGACTGTTGGTTCTCACAAGTATAGTAGAATGCAGATTTTGGTCCTCACAGAGATAGCTAGACAGGAACACACACACACACACATCTATTTATGTTGTGTTTGGTATTTTGCATATACTTTGGTTGTTGTTGTGTTGGCACAATGACAATAAAAGATTCTGAATTTAATGTCACATCACTTTTGTTAAAAACACGAGTTGTTCTTGGTGAATCAGTTTCTGTATTTTCTTCTTTAAAGCTGAGCTTCGGAGGGATCCCGTTGCCGGGTAAGCCTGGCACCTTTCTGAGGAAGAACTTCAATGGTTGCGTGGAAAACCTCTACTACAGCGGGATCAATGTCATAGATCTGGCAAAGAGACGCAAGCCGCAGATACACAGCGTGGTGAGTTGTGTCGTTTCCCACAGTTACCGTGCTGCATGTGTTCTTAGTGAGTCTGTTGTGTATTAAGCTGAACTCATATATGTAAAAAATGATGTGTGACGATGTGTCGCGCCCTGAAAAGGGGGAAAACATGAAAACACAGACAGCAGTATGTGAGTTCTTCTGTCTTTTCCAATCCTGCACATCTGTGATCGACGACTATGACGACTGATTGTTTCTACCTGGTGTTTATAAAGACGAACCTGTGCAGTGATTGACTCGATGGACTCACTTTTAAAAGCTCACAAATGTGAAAAAGCCTCACAGCACAGATGATCTCTATTAGGGAGCGAAGCTGATGTAATGATATTTATAAAGATAGGAAAAATGCAGGAAGAGTGCATCTGTAGGCGGGCAAAAGGAGGTGGGCGAGTGGAGAGAGTGAAACTGTAAAGGTCTAATTTGGTAATCATATATCGCAGTGCAGTAATTCTACAGTCAGGTTTAACAGGAGTGTGAGGCAACAGCATGGAGCAGCATCTCCGTCAGGACGGACCGACAACGTTATGAAAACATATTGATTGCACATTTCTGTGGATGAAGTTTAGAGTCCTCTGGAGGGACAGAAGGCCAACTGGCTGTGGTGAAGATAGGGTAACAAATAAGACTGGAGAAAGGTGCAAGATCCTCATCAGTGACCCACCAAACTGGTCACGCTGAATGAAGCAGCATAACTTTCTGCAGCGCTTCATCTGGGAACAGCCCAAGTCTCCAGTGGCAGATCTGCCAATTCTAGTGTTCAGTGGCACAAAGTAAAGAGCGCACAGACTTCCCCTCCTACTTTGTACGAAGAGGTTCAAACTAAGTGCAAATAAAATAATTTTGACACTGTGAGAAAAACTGCAGTTTGAATTGACACTGTGAGGCATGCAAGGTGGCAGAAACTCTTTTTTATTCTCGTGCGTTGTTGTTTTTATGCGAACGTGTTTTCTGTATTTGACAGAGAAATTTGAGTTTAGTGTGAATATGTGTGAATAAACATGAAGCCAAGCGATGGTGCAGACGCTCGCTCGCGTCGTTTTCTCTCTGCTGATTCGTGAGATATCTGATTAGTCATTTAAGCGAGTCTTGTCAGACACTGAGGAACATGTGACAATGGTTACATCCATTGTGATTAAGCCCGAGTGCTGTTTGAGAGTCACCACCTACACCAATCACCCAGCCAGGTCTCATCTCAGACGCCGCTGCCTTGACGTCTGACTGCTGCATTAAAAGGTCTTTACTGACAACAGAAGCAGGGGTGGGAAGAGGCCGGCGTGATGGAAGCTGTAATGGAATTTCAATGGGACAATCTCCCCGAGGTTGATGGGAGGGAATCATATTGAAAGTCAAAGAGCTGTGATTGCTGCGTGCTGCCCTGCAGGCAGCAGGACTGATGGGACTCTGACCTCAGCACACACCACTGTCTGTGTGTGTCTGTGTGTGTGTGTGTCTGTGTGTCTGTGTTTGCAGCTCTCACATGTTCCTGTACTTAACTCCATGGACGAGTTTATCAGGTTAAACTCGTCCTGGATCCAGAACTAAATGTTTGTCTTTGTTACGAAGACAGAAGAGCCAGAAGAGTCGTCCACAATCTGTTCTACATAGATGTGTGTGTCTGTGTGTGTGTTTGTGTGTGTGTGTGTTTGTGTGTGTCTGTGTGTGTGTCTGTCTGTGTGTGTCTGTGTGTGTGTGTGTGTGTGTGTGTGTTTGTGTGTGTGTGTCTGTGTGTGTCTGTGTGTGTGTGTGTCTGTGTGTGTGTGTGTCTGTGTGTGTGTGTGTTTGTGTGTGTGTTTGTGTGTGTGTGTCTGTGTGTGTGTGTTTGTGTGTGTGTGTGTGTGTGTGTGTCTGTGTGTGTGTGTGTGTGTGTGTGTTTGTGTGTGTGTGTCTGTGTGTGTCTGTGTGTGTGTGTGTGTTTGTGTGTGTGTTTGTGTGTGTGTTTGTGTGTGTGTGTCTGTGTGTGTGTGTCTGTGTGTGTGTCTGTGTGTGTGTGTGTTTGTGTGTGTCTGTGTGTGTGTGCGTCTGTGTGTGTGTTTGTGTGTGTGTGTCTGTGTGTGTGAGTGTTTGTGTGTGTTTGTGTGTGTGTGTCTGTGTGTGTGTGTGTTTGTGTGTGTTTGTGTGTGTGTGTCTGTGTGTGTCTGTGTGTGTGTGTCTGTGTGTGTCTGTGTGTGTTTGTGTGTGTGTGTCTGTCTGTGTGTGTCTGTGTGTGTCTGTGTCTGTGTGTGTCTGTGTGTGTTTGTGTGTGTGTGTCTGTGTGTGTGTGTGTGTGTGTGTGTTTGTGTATGTTTGTGTGTGTGTGTGTGTGTGTGTGTCTGTGTGTGTCTGTGTGTGTGTGTCTGTGTGTGTCTGTGTGTGTGTCTGTGTGTGTCTGTGTGTGTCTGTGTCTGTGTGTGTGTGTACATTAACACCACTGACCCTATTTTCAGTGCAACACCAGCAGCCGGTGTATTAAAGATAAATGTCTGTTTTGCTGATTGTCTCCATGGATGGTCTGATGTGTGTCTCTGTGTATTATGGGATGGAACAGTCTTTGTCTTCTTTCCTCCCATAAAGACTGGTCCCAGTGTTTCCTCCCATAAAGACTGGTCCCAGTGTTTCCTCCCATAAAGGAGGTAATAAAGAAGCACTGAGACATACAGAGAATCCAACCAGTTTCCAGTTCCTCTTCCTTTAATCACATGCTTTAATGGAGACTTCTGATTGGCTGTCCCCAGCCAATATAATATTTTTAACAGCAGGTGGGTGGGGCTGGGTTCGATGAGACCAATATTAGAGTCATCTCTCAGCAGCCAGTAGAATAAACAACTGCTTGAAGCTTTAGCCTCCCAGACATGACTTGTATATATGCTGACCTCATATTTAATATCTGTGAAGATAAGAGAGTCTGCTTTTTAAATCATTCAATGACCATCGCTGTGCTGTGAGACTGTAACTGTAACACTGTAACACTGTAACACTGTGATGCTACGTGTGTTGCAGAAAACAGGGAAACAGTGAAAAGCAAAGTAAATCCATTACGAAGAAACGCTGACGTTCAGCTCTCTCTGTGTGAGGTCATTTGATTAAATTTTCATTCGACACTACAAAATGTGTCGTATCTTTTACAGCATTACTATAAATTTATATTCTGTTCCAAGTACTACAAATTGGTACTGATGAATAATTTGCTGTTGATGCCAAATAATTCAGTTTAATGAATATTGTGGTTGACACGAGGAAAAGGTTCTGGTGTCAGTTCTCTTACCATTTGTTCCCCGTTCGTGCATAACAACGTGACATTTATCTCCCATGACGCCTAACATATTGTGCAAGACGCATGTAAATCTGCATCCTTGGCTTTTTCGTCCTCCAGGGCAACGTGACCTTCTCGTGTTCGCAGCCCCAGCTGGTGGCTTGCACCTTCGTGAGCTCCAGCAGCAGCTTCCTGTCGCTCCCGTCAGCGTCGCCCGCTGTGGGGGGTTTCTCCGTTCGCTTCCAGTTCAGGACGTGGAACCCGGAGGGGTTGCTGCTCTCCGTCCAACTCAACCCAGATCCGCAGAAACTGAGGCTGCAGATCAGCAACAGCTGGCTACGCCTGACCCTCCACAGCTCGGGACGACAGAAATCAGAGGCGTCAGCCGGTGAGTCCACACGACAGACTAACGTGTCCCTGATTCTACTGAGCACTCCTGATAGTGACTCGAACTAGACTTAACCCTTTAAAGCCGGTCAGAGCAGCACGCTCTGTTTTGCGTAACTATTTTTAAATCCCGGTAGCTCTGCAACCACGTGAGCTAGCGCAATAATTTTTTTTGCATATGAAACCGGAGGAGTTGTACTTACATCTTATGCCATCAGCTCGTCCTCGGTCACAGTTTCCTTCCACATATAGTTTTGCAAAAACTGCATAAAAAGCACTTGCAGCAACAAAAACATAATATTCCAGAAACACGCTTTGCCGATCTGATCAGCTGTTCATAACACTTCCTACATTGGATTAGACGTCAGTGTGAACTTTTGCATGTCCACCATGACCTGCCCGAAACCGGAAGTGACGTCATTTTCGCAGAAATGTAGTTGTTTTTTTTACCATCAGGGCCTCATGAGCCTATACTGGTGTTTTTAAAAGTTATGTTTGACTTTCTGACTTTCTGTGTGGTTTCTGGGATGCTTAGGACTCATATTGCACTGCTGGAAATAGTTTATTTTGATGCACATGCTGCTTTTCTGCAAATTTGCATTATAATATTTATTTTTGTTTTTCCTGCAGTGTATAAAAATTGGTGTATTTCAAAAATAAAACTATGAAGGCACTCAAAATAAATTTCCTGTGGTGGGAAACTATTTTGTGCAACTTTTTTGTATTTACAGTTTTGAGGGATAAGCCTCTTAAATTTCTCTAACTAGAAATATATGTTAAAAAACAAAAACGATTTTCAATTTTTTTGTAGTTTATTGCACTTTTTTGCAATTTATGTAATTACTATGCACTTAATGCAGACATATTATTAAAATCTGGGCTGTAATGGTTGTATTGATGTATAGCAACTTGAAATGCTCTCAAAAATGGCTCCACAGCATGTAAACATATAATATAAGCTCTGGCGGACTTGGTTCTATGGTAGGTCTTAACCTCTTAAGCCCCAAGCCTACCTGATCTCTTGCTTTTTGCCCCCGTATCAGGGGGCGTTGGGGCTTAAGAGGTTAAAGGGTTAATCAACCCCACAGATCCACGTCTGATTGGTGCATGCCAGTTACACAGCTGGCCTGCAGGATAATGCAGCTGCATGCTGCAAACCAGCTCAGGAGCAGCTCAAGAAACATGAAATATAGCTACAGAAATGACCCTCATGTAATGATCAGGACCCAAAGTCCAAACAGGAGGAACTCGAGGACACCAGGAGAGGCCCTGTGTCCAACCCCAGTGGGTCATTTTCGTTGTAGAGATGAAAAATGAAGCTAACGTTCACAGCTGCGCTCCTGTGCACACTCCTGGAGGATGGAACAGCTCATGTTTGCACACTTTTAGTATTCGATTTTAGTGATTTTTCTCCACAGACACATTAGATCAATTTAATGTTGTTTTACTCTATTTGTGAGTCCACTAAGAAGCTACTACTAGCTTAGCAAAGGGGCTAGATGAATTAGCTTAGCATGAACACAGACTGACACAGCGTTTGGTCACATTTTGATTCACAGCATCATCGCCTCAAAAAGCCTGTTTGCACTGCTGAGTCCTCCAAGGTGCTCGTTTTGAGCTCAGCAACCAATTTAATCTGTCTTACTTGTATCACCTTCATCCTCAAGAAAGTCGAAAATATTATGGCTTTTTCTTTTTTTGGGGAGGGGGGGACTTGAGGGAAAATATCATCTAATTATCTGTATAGGATTCCTTAGCAAAAATAACAGAGATAAGTAAGATTGCTTGGGGGAAGTCAGGCTCTCCGCAGTTGGATGGCTGCAGGGAAATATAGATGGAGAAGAAAACCACAGCTCGGGGACTGTATTCCCTTTTATATAATTTGCCTCATGGTGCATTAAATTAAACATCTGCGCAAGGACGTATCAGCCTCAGAGCTGCAGCCTATGAAGCCCGTGACCTCGAGTCCTGCAGCCGTGCAGAAACAATGCATTTACCATAGTTAAAGGAAGGGATCTGTTTATTGTTCGCGTTAGCGTCATCGCAATCCCTCGTCTTTCTCGTCCACTTTTGGAGGTCAATCTGAAATTATATATAGCGTATCATAGCATCTATACGCAGCAAACAACATTATCATATTAAACGCAGTGCGAGACAATCCCCAGGTCCTCGTCTCTGATGTGTGGAAACCCATCCTGTGGGAACATGCTGCACCGAGCACAGATGCAAACTTCAGACTTGCATTTTTCTCCAAAGTTGGACTTTTCCCTTCAGTTTCATTAGCTCTGTCACATCACAGTTTCACTGCGTCCTCGTTCAGCTGATAGGAGAGCGTTGGCAGGATGAAAATGGGCCCTGACTGATAACGTGGGAGCTGCGTGCACTGGCACCTTAATGTGAGAAGACTTTCATTAAGAAGTCTCCATCAGACTCTAGTCAGGAGACGCACAACATGTTGCATGAACACACAGACTGGAGTGGACACGGGGCTGCCACTGACGCTTTGGAGCAGTGATCACATCCAAATATATCTTTAGAGGCAGGACTGAGGATAAGAGTTGACCTGTGAAACAAATGCATGCGTCAATGCGATCTGCTGTTCCTACCCATCTAATAGTCCCTGCAGTCCTCAGACTCATTTAGTTGTTCAGAGTCTTGTGCTGCTGTCAGACTCCAGCTCCTTCGTCTCGGACCGATTACGATCCTTATTCTGCTGAGGAGATGCCGCGAGCCGCCGCGGTGGCTCTGACTACAACACTGGTGCTGCAGCACTCGAACACACTCAGCCCCGGGTTGGATGTGAAAACGATAAGAGCGTCGTGAGGATATCAGCTGACATGAAGCACAAACAGAAGCTGCCTCGACCTGAATGTTTAAAGGAGGCTCAGCTCTTAGCTCACAGGGATTATTAGCTTTACACGCAGGGAGTCTTTGGCCATGTTTAGTGTGAGCGCTCGCCACTCTAACACTTTAAAACCGGTCAGAGCAGCACGCTCTGTTTTGCGTAACTATTTTTAAATCCCGGTAGCTCTGCAACCACGTAAGCTAGCGCAATAATTTTTTTTGCATATGAAACCGGAGGAGTTGTACTTACATCTTATGCCATCAGCTTGTCCTCGGTCACAGTTTCCTTCCACATATAGCTTTGCAAAAACTGCATAAAAAGCACTTGCAGCAACAAAAACATAATATTCCAGAAACACGCTTTGCCGATCCGATCAGCTGTTCATAACACTTCCTACGTCCATCAGCGTGAACTATCGCATGTCCGCCATGACCTGCCCGAAACTGGAAGTGACGTAATTTTCGCGGAAATGTAGTTTTTTACCATCAGGGCCTCATGAGCCTATACTGGTGTTTTTAAAAGTTATGTTTGACTTCATGACTTTCTGTGTGGTTTCTGGGATGCTTAGGACTCATATTGCACTGCTGGAAATAGTTTATTTTGATGCATTTGCTGCTTTTTTGCAAATTTGCATTATAATATTTATTTTCGTTTTTCCTGCAGTGTATAAAAATTGGTGTATTTCAAAAATAAAACTATGAAGACACTCAAAATAAATTTCCTGTGGTGGGAAACTATTTTGTGCAACTTTTTTGTATTTACAGTTTTGAGGGATAAGCCTCTTAAATTTCTCTAACTAGAAATATATGTTAAAAAAAACAAAAACAATTTTCAATTTTTTTGTAGTTTATTGCACTTTTTTGCAATTTATGTAATTACTATGCACTTAATGCAGACATATTATTAAAATTTAGGCTGTAATGGTTGTATTGATGTATAGCAACTTGAAATGCTCCCAAAAATGGCTCCACAGCATGTAAAAATATAATATAAGCTCTGGTGGACTTGGTTCTATGGTAGGTCTTAAAGAGTTAAAAGATGAGCAGCAGCCACACAAACTGACTGGGCAGCAAACACATGGTGAGATTTATATATCTGACCTGAAAGGAGGGAAGGAAACTCAGATTAATGTTGTCTGCTGTGGCAACACTGCTTATTCCATGACACAGTGAACGGAGAGAAGGAAATACCCGCGGCCCCCAGACTCTTCTGGGATGCAGGGATCTGCTGCAAGTCACAGGCATGTTGGACTGAGTGTGAGTGGAACAGAGGCGTGGCTCAGTCAGTCCTCCTGAAGGCTCCAGCTTTGTGATGATCTGTCACAGCCACTTTTACTTTGGTGGAGCACTTGCTTACAGGTTAAAGGTTTGGGTTAGGCAGTGCGGGCAGCTGTAGTAACCTTCTCAGCAACAAGGGAACAAAGAATCTGACACATCAGAAGATATTCCAGATGTTGGTCTGCAGAGTCGTGTGAGTGCGTTTGCTCGTATCTCTGCAGCCTTCTAACTGCAGGCGATCGACTGTAACAGAGATGCTGGTGTCATCTTTTAAGTGAAGAATGGAGAAGGATTGACTGCGGTACACTGCTTACTTCACATTAGTGGAGCTAATGCACCCACGCTATTTGTTGACAATAATAAAGAACCAGGAAGAAGCTGACGTTAGTAATTTCTCCACATTTCCATATTCACTTCATCTAAATGATAAAATATGCGCTGAGTGACACGGCGGAGGAGGCAGACTTTTTGTTCGGAGGCTCCGAGTGATGGAGGAGGCTGGAAGCTGCGCAGCTCCTGTGGTGTCCGTGAAAACAAGCGTGTGTGTGCACGGGAAATTTACTGGCAGCTCTTAAAAGTCTATGTCTAACTAAAGTGAAATGAATAAATATTGTTGTCATCTAAACTTCCAAACCGTTCTTCATCAGCCAGGAGAGTCAGCGACGGGCTGTGGCACTCTGTGAGCCTCGACGCCAGGAGCCTGCAGATCACTCTGACTGTGGATAACGAGCCCTCCTCCACTATTGAACTTTGGGAACAAGTGCAATCCAGAGGCAGCTTTTACTTTGGAGGTTAGTGGATTTACACACCATGCTTCCAATATTAACACAGCTTAAGACTTTACACTCTAACCGAATGTTTCTTGGGAGTAAAAGCTAAAGGTTGTATCGTGTGTTATTTCCATCCAGGCTGTCCTGCGACTGCTCCAGACTGCCAGGGCTTTGCTCCGGCGTTCCAGGGTTGTATGCAGCTCATATTCATCAACAGCCAGCTGATGAATCTCAGTCACGTGCAGCAAGGACTGCTGGGGAATTATAACGAGCTTCAGTTCGACACGTGCAATATAAAAGACAGGTAACGTAGCCTGAATGTGTTTGAGTAAGGACGTGGCTCAGACGTGGAGCTGCTGAAAGCATGCACACATGTGACTGTTGAATGTCAAACATTATCCAAGATGGCAGCGCAGCCTCATCCATGCCCACTCTGTTAATTTGTGGATGACAGCGTGCTGCCTGCAGCGCAGCCTGAATGTCACTGACATCTTGTCCTAT
The DNA here is from genome assembly GCF_963576455.1 of Neolamprologus multifasciatus. Taxonomy (NCBI): domain Eukaryota; kingdom Metazoa; phylum Chordata; class Actinopteri; order Cichliformes; family Cichlidae; genus Neolamprologus; species Neolamprologus multifasciatus. The sequence goes on along the minus strand of NC_140454.1, from coordinate 1,781,425 downwards.
AGAGGCAAACTGACAGGATCGTCCAATTAAAGTGCAACAGGAAACTGGCGAGGAGCTTCTCTGGCAGACGACTATGCTAACAAGCTGCCTCCCTACTGCCCTGTGCGCCGTGCTCTCCCTCATTACCCTGCACAGCTGGGGGCCCTGTGAGCACCTTCATGTGGATCATGTACAGGATTGAAGTAAACATGCAGCTTTTTCTTCAGTTTCACATGTCTGCTGTCTAAGCCACAAACACGGGAGTGACGGCGGTCTCCCGTGTCAGTGAGGCGAACGGCGCGCTGCAGGAAGTGACCAAATAAAGAAGGCGATGCAGCTCCAGGAGCATGCTTTGGTGCTCTTCCATGTAATTTCATTTATTGAAGGGTGTGACACTGCCACTAGGATTACACAAACAACATCAGGCTGTCTTTGATGAAACATGGCTGAAGCTTTGGTGCCGATACTGTAGTGGTGTACAATCTCCTCGCCGATACTGCAGTGGTGTACAAACTCCTCGCCGATACTGCAGTGGTGTACAAACTCCTCGCCGATACTGCAGTGGTGTACAAACTCCTCACCGATACTGCAGTGGTGTACAAACTCCTCACCGATACTGCAGTGGTGTACAAACTCCTCACCGATACTGCAGTGGTGTACAAACTCCTCACCGATACTGCAGTGGTGTACAAACTCCTCTCCGATACTGCAGTGGTGTACAAACTCCTCGCCGATACTGCAGTGGTGTACAAACTCCTCGCCGATACTGCAGTGGTGTACAAACTCCTCGCCGATACTGCAGTGGTGTACAAACTCCTCACCGATACTGCAGTGGTGTACAAACTCCTCGCTGATACTGCAGTGGTGTACAAACTCCTCAAGATGAGTTCAGCCTTCCTCTGTTTTCTTTAAGCAGCCATCCATACGTCCATTTCTACTGCTGGGCACAGGGACAGCAGTCTCATTGTAGTCCAAACATCTCCCGGCCTCTGGCTCTTCTGTTTGGACACTGAATCGCGGATGTTCTCAAACCACGTGAAAAACATTTCCATCGTGTTCTGGGCCTCCTCTTGGATGGACGAATTGCTCAGCTTAGATGGATCCAGAAGGCATCCTCACAGGAAGCCTGAACCATCACTGAGGGAACAGCAGCTCTACCCTGAATCACTCAGATCCTCACTCAGCCGCTGCTGTCACTTCATCACGGAGGCCAACATTTGGTGCATCTCTAAAGCTGAGCCAGGACACCCTTCAGCTTTCAGTTGGACCCTGTCCTTATTCAAATGATGACACATACAGCAGTAACACTGCTTACATTGTACCGTGTGGGCCAGAGGGCTGCACTGTGTAGAGCCACTGTTATCATCCAGTGCACACACTTCACAGCATGCCAGCCTGTACTCCCGTCTTTATGTTTGAACTTTAATTTAGGCTCCAGCAGCTCCTTGGGGAAACTCCTTCATCTTCATCTACATGCTAACTGTGTTTGTCTTTCCTTTGGTGTTGGCTCGGTTACATATTTTACACTGAATAACCGTTTACTTCCTGAAAAAGATTGATTTATCAGGCTTATGTTTATTATTATTATAAAATTGATGAACCTGCATCTCTAGGGACAATCAGGACTCTGTGTCTTTGATAGTGAACATGAGGAACATGACCTGGACGACTGCCGTCCTGATGGCTTTATGGTGTTTCACTCGTTTCAAGTCCTTTTATGATTTTATGATAGACATGGCTGATAAACGAAAGTGGATGAAGCGCGCTGTGCTTCAGGGCTAGCTTACGGCGTCGAGTTGCTATGATACGAGAGTGGGATGCCTCAGGGTTTCTTAGTGAGATCCACCTTCACCAGTGACATCTGATTTCTCACCAGTATGGTGAGAGCTCGGTCCTGGGATGTATTTACTGGGTGAATGAGATCAAATGGCAAATTAAGTGGTAATAAAAATCCTTTGAACACATGAGGGAGGTGATTTCCTCATTTCTGTTCTGAGGTTTTACTTTGACGATACGAGGAAATGAACTCCGTCTGAATCTTCTTAGCTTTCGGTCTAATTACACTGTGACTCGCTTTATTGTTCGTGTGCACCTGGGTGTGCCGGCTGCTGTCATTTCTTGACCTGTAAGGTCAACCGTGCACACAACATCAGAAAATAGCCTGACGGTAATTAAACCGACGGCTGCAACCTTATCCGTGTTGCGGCCGGCCTGTGCTGCTGCAGTTAATAGGTGAGAGATAAAAGTGCATGAAATTATAGATGCATGCTTGAAAGGCTGGCAATTATGTGAAACTGAAGGAGGCTCGAGGACGGGACTATTAATCAGAAGAGTGCAGTTTAAAATGTTCCCTGCAACACGTTTTGTGGTGAAATCCTATTAACGGGCATTCTTGTCTGAAGGTGACAGAGATGCATTTATTTTTAGAGAAGCGCTGCCACGGCTCCACTTTTTCAAATTCAGACAAGGGCGCAGTGTGAGAAAGCGTCGGTTCACACTTGTTTTTATTTTTACTTCGCACAACATGAATCAACAGCAAATGAGTCTTTTGGGGGACTTCAAAGCTGGTGTTCATGACAGCACGGGAGCGAATAAAGGCGAACGTGAGCACGGCTCTTTCTTACCTGCTGGATAAAAGATCGGCTTTGTAAACACCGACAAAACAACTGGTTCTGTTAGTCGCTAATGCAGATGACTGGAAGCCGCCTGTTTATGTGGGTTTGTTTGTTTTTCCTTCTTTGTGGTTGGAAGTAAAGTGTTATCATCCTCAGCAGCTCCTAAAGCCTCAGTTGTTCTGAAAGCTTGAAAGAGCTCAGCACATTAGGAGGTAACTACAGATCTTTCAATTAGTCAGCAGACGGGAAAGTTAATTAGCAAACATTTTGATAATCAATTAATTACAAGCAGTCAAAACACAGAACATCTCTGCCTGCAGCTTTTTCCATGAGATAACTTGTTCTGTGTTGTTTCTGACATGCTAGCATGTTGCATGTCCTTCACTTTAAAATCGCTGCTTACAGTCTGAAGAGAAGGACCAGTCATAGATATATGCATAGATATACCCCTTTGGTAGCAGTGACAGAGGGCCGATCTGCTCAGCTCAGCTCTGTGTGGTTTTGTGTGGCAGAGCATGCAGACGCTAACATAGCATTTGAGCTAACATAGCATTTGAGCTAACATAGCATTTGAGCTAACATAGCATTTGAGCTAACATAGCATGCAGACGCTAACATAGCATGCAGACACTGTCACTACCCGATCCGTACCGGAAACCCGATCGGTACCCCGCATGCGCGAAAGGTGTCTACTTCCGGTCGTAGCGTTTTACGATAGTTATGGGTCAGAGTATCTGTTAAGATGTTAAGAATAATAAGTATATCTTAAAATGTTTGCAATAATGAAGCATTTCAGTACAATGTAGACAAAAACGAAAAATAAAAAGATAGTTACGGATCGGGACTCCCTGATCCTTACTGCGCATGTGCAAAGTCGGACCGTACAAATCGGGTCTACCCGATCCTTACGGCGCATGTGCAGATGTTTTCTTCTTCTTCTGTTCATTTAATGGCAGTTTACTCCCCAGTGTATGAGGATACCGCCACCTGCTGACCGAGCGAATGAACCCTATTGTAAACTGAATTAGCGTCATTACAAACGTGTGTTAAATTTGACACAGTCGAGTGTGTTTATGCTTGTCTGTGTGGAGAGGATTGTTGGAATAGTGATGATGATGTCCGCTATCACTGTCAATTGTCAGTAAACACTTAATCTGGCTGATGAATCTTCACGTGACACATTGCTAAATCAATATAATTAAGTCTGTAATTAGGCGCCATTCTTCTTATTTTACGGCGCTGTTGTTCAATCGGGGAACGCTCTCTGTTGAGGAGAAAAGCATGAATTTGTTTGTATACGGATTATCCATCGTTTAAATGTCCCGGTAGTCGGAAAGGAGGCAGAGCTGTTGAGAAATGCTAAGAGCTAACTGGGGGCTAACCGTATCATTCAAATATATTGAATGTCGCAATGTTGGCAAAGAGAGGAAGTGACGTAAGATTTGCGCATGCGGGGTACCGATTGGGTTTCCGGTACGGATCGGGTAGTGACAATAGCATTTGAGCTAACATAGCATGCAGACGCTAACATAGCATTTGAGCTAACATAGCATTTGAGCTAACATAGCATGCAGACGCTAACATAGCATGCAGACGCTAAGAGCAGCAGCATTTTTTTCTTTGTGAGCCTGAGAAGCGTCATTACTGAAAAGCCTGTCAGGTCTGTGACAAACCTCTCTCTCCCTCACTGGACAGAGAATCACACACTGTCCATAGATGTCCCCTCATCTTAGCTTCATTGGTGACTTTAGGTGGAAATGTGACTGAAGTGTCACGTCATGGTCATGTGATGAACCGCCAATCCGACTCTGGAGAACGCAAGAAAACACGCATGGATGGGGTTTGAAGTGTATTCTGCATCTCTGCTTTGTGACTAACTATAATGACAGATGTTCATCATTGCAGATCCACTCAGTCCTGTTTTGTTTAAGTGTTCCTCAGACAGAGATTCATGAATCAGAAACAGCTGAACTGCAGTTCTGGCAGAAAGGCAGACACCACGAATGAAGATCGCCGCGGTTAGAGCTCCAGATTGTAATGCTAAAATCTTCTTATAGCACCAGTTACAACAACAGTTACCTCAAAGTGCTTTATATACAATATTAACCCTCTCAGGTCAGGCGTTGCCGATTTGCAACAGTTAAAAACTAACAACCTGATTACCCCACATACATTTGGAGTTTCTTTTACTCCAAAGTACCACTGCAGGACTTGGTTGTGCATTAGCAACAAAAAGTTTAATTTGAGCCTGAGAGGGTTAAAGAGAAAAGCTGCAGCAATAGATGATCCCTGATGGGGAAGCACTTGGTGTCAGTGGGAAGGAAGAACTTCCTTTAAGTTTTATTTCACGAGCTCAGGTATGATGAGCGATGATGGATGAGGGACCGTGTACAGGGGAAGGCCTCGAAGGAGAATGGCCAGGCCGGGCCGATCCCCGTGTACCAATGAGAAGTGAATGAAAGGAAGAAGGGGGGGCGGGGTTCAAATGTCCATATATCAGGTACAATCACGGAGTAAATGAGTGGATTCCTAAACTGTGCTTTCCTTTGCAGATGCCTTCCTAACCTGTGTGAACACGGAGCGCGCTGTTCTCAGATGTGGAGCTCTTTCTCCTGTGACTGCTCGGGGACGGGTTACGCTGGAGCGACATGTCACAACTGTGAGCACTTTGTCTCATTTCTTCACCTCCTCTCAAAGCCGCCATTACACCCGCCGCACCGCCCCATTTATTCTCGCTCTGCCCAGTTGTGTCATTCGATTCGGCACACATCCGCCAGCCTCGCTCGTACCTTTCTTCACCTGCGCAGAGCAAAAAAAGCTGTCCTGCTTCGACTTGACAAGACCTTTACAACCGATGCTGCTATTCTCACTTTCAAAATTCTGAGAATCTCTTTTCGCTACACCCTAAATAGTGTTAGACTGGCTGACTTTAGACTGACTCTGCATGTAGGAGCTTTTCCATACGGCTGTCATTTTATGACATCGCCTTGATATTTGCTGTGGAGACGGCTGTTGGAAAGTATGTGTGAAATTCCCCTGCCCCAGAATACTGATATCTTGTTTATATGCAGGCAAACGCAGCCGTGTTTGGCTGATGGAGAGAACATGGCAGATAAGATCATCTGCTGAATTAAAAATAGGGCCTTTCATCAACTTCCCCGTAAACACGTGAAATCAACTTTTCTGTCTGGACTCAAAACCTGAAACCTGACAGAGTCTGAAAACACTCAGCAGATTCAGAAATGTCTGGCTTCATCTCTGGAGTTTGCACACACACACACACACACACAAGCCCATTCAGCTATCTTAGTGAGGACCTTCATTGCCCCTAGTTGTAACCCTGACACTAAAACCACATTTTGAGCCTCAAAAAGGCTTCAAACTCGTGAGGATCGTGAGTGTGTCCTCACAAGTCACTGTTGGTTCTCACAAGTATAGTAGAATGCAGATTTCGGTCCTTTAAATCTGGATAGCTAGACAGGAACACACACACACACTTCTCGTGCTGAGTTCAAACTGCATGACTGTGACAAAAAGGTCTCGTTTTGCCCGCTGGGTGGTTTTAGAAAACACTCCACTGGACAGCACCTTACCATCCTGGTTATACTGGCTGGCACTAGCATCATAACTGAGACTTGTTAGCTTTGACTGATGCAGTGGCTGGAAACATTCATTAGTAAACTTGAGACTTATGTGACCAAAGGACTGATGAGGTATTTGTCATCTTTCCTTCCCAGATTCACTGATCCTCCTGCAGTGTTTGTGTGTGTGTGTGAGTCTTTGGCCAAAGTGTTCTCCAGGTCAGTTTCAATCAGACTGTGTAGCTGTGAACTGATTTATGTTTGTGCATCTATAGATGAGAATTTGTGTCTTTCTAAAAGCTAATTACTGAGTTTTTTTCCTTTGTAACCACACCATAACACAAACATGATTACCGTATTTTCCGTACTATAAGGCGCACTTCAAGTCCTTTACTTTTCTCAAAAATCAACAGTGCGCCTTGTAATCTGGTGCGCCGTATGTATGAATTCTGGTCGTGCTTACTGAGCTCAAAATAATTTTATGTACACGGCGCTCAAAAATCTGTCAAAAATGTTTTAGTCCGACTTTGCTAAGCTACGAAGCCGCAACGCTTGATGGATTGTTGGCGCATTACAGCTACCGCAGTCAGGAGCCTTGTGGTGTAATCTGGGTCCTAAACTCCCAAAGTTACACAAACACTGCAGCATCACTGAGACTTAAAAACTGTCTAAATTCTTTCACCTTTAATAAAATGATCAGCGTTGCTGCTTTACCAGGTGTAACAATTAAGTTTAACATCCAGCATCCATGAAAACAATTTCTTAAATATAACAGAGTTAGAAGTTAGCAGGAAGTTAGCTCGCTAGCTTCTATCTAAATACAATATAGCATGTCCTGACTGCGGGGTTTTGGAAACAAATTCAAACCTGCAGCTCTGTTATCACTTCCAACATAAATGAAGACAGGAAACTAAACAGCAGTGATGTTTGTAGGGTTACTGAAGTTTGGCTAGCTGCTATATAATGATGTGCTACGTGATCGCTAGCAAAACAGCTATGTTAGCATAGCATTAGCACAGTGAAGTTGGAGGATGAACGCTGACATCCCCCCATAAAAGTTAAAGAGACAAATGTAACAGGATGCTGTAAACGGACCAAACTTCAGTCAGGAGAACAACTGAGATAATCCATCGACAATACGAGGTTAGTCATTAATCGTGGCTCAAAGAGTTGACAGTTCGTCTTGTAACTGGAAAGTTGCCGGTTCGAGCCCCGGCTCGGACAGTCGTTGTGTCCTTGGGCAAGACACTTCACCTGCCGCCTACTGGTGTTGGCCAGAGGGGCCGATGGCGCGATATGGCAGCCTCGCTTCTGTCAGTCTTCCCCAGGGCAGCTGTGGCTACAACTGTAGCTGCCTCCACCAGTGTGTGGATGAATAGTGGGATTGTAAAGCGCTTTGAGGGCCCTGAAAAGCGCTATATAAATGCAATCCATTATTATTATCATATACTGCAACAACATGGGAATAGAGCCGCTGTGAGAGAATTCAGCATTAAGGAATCAATGGTACGGAAGAGGAGGAAGCGAGACTCTGACTGTTTTGTTTCGTGTAGTGGGGCTTATAATCCAGTGCGCCTTACGGTCCGAAAAATAACGTTTGTGAATATTTTTTACAAACACACAAGGTTACAAAATTCATTTCACAGCTACATCGTCTGATTTACAAGTACAAAATATTTATGAGCGCAGTTTGAGCGCATAGGGGTCATGTCTGTTGTTTTAGAGGTAGTGAGTTATGATGGAGCATGAACAGGATGAGCTACTGCGTCGCTGCTGTGGGTCTAAACTAAAGGTTCGTGCTGTCATGTTAGTCTTTCGCCTCATCTGGCTGTTGAAAGCAGATCCTGTGGTATCTGGGGAAGCTCACAAAGGCCTGTGCTGTCATGTAGTTTTAATTGTTCTCCTTGAGTTTTTTGGCTTTTCTGTATTTGGATGCTTTGTGATGTCTCTGCCATTTATCTCCGTTTGTTACATTGACTTCTATTTTTGAAAAACATGGCGTACAAATAGGCTGACTTGACTTAATTATTTTCATCAAATAATAGAAGTTATTATGAAGCCAGCAGCAGACAGTAACGTTTGTCTGCTGTTCTTTCATCCTATTAAAATGACAGTCACTGCCACAAACAAAGGCCTCTGTTCGTCTGTATCTCTGTGAAGATGTTTACGATGCTCCTTGATGTGAATCGGTTTGTGTGGAGGACATTGGTTCAGGATGTTGGTGCCATAATTAGCATAAAGAAAAAAGCCAAAGCGTGGACATCATTCACTTCTATAATACAGCACAGAGTTCATACATTTAGATAGGTTTTGTGTATTCACGACTCATCCAATCGAGAGCCGTCAGAGCGTGGGCTGATTCTTGGACGAATGACTGATTTCTGTCCTGCTCTGCATCTTGCAGCCATTTACGAGTCTTCCTGCGAGGCCTACAAGCTGAGCGGCAGCTCGTCGGGCTTCTACTTCATTGATCCAGATGGGAGTGGTCCTCTGGGGCCCACACAGGTATACTGCAACATGACAGGTGAGATCATTGTAGACCTCGTGTTGTCACCTTTTACTCCATTCAACATCACCCGAGAACACAGAGAAAGCTCAGAGTAAAGAGTGCACTGGCTTATAGATTAGCCTGCATTGATCCAGAGCCAGCAGCAGTCGAGGCGACCTCCTGAGGGTTTTTAAATGCATGTTCGCTGTGTGTTAAACACAGATTTCATCTTTCATTTGTTTCCAATCTTTTGGTTCTTTATGTATATGCAGCATGCTGCCTTTTGTTGCCTCGATCTTTAATCAGAGGGAAAAGTTTTCATGGTGTCTTCGTGAATGATGCTTCAATTAACACTTTAAAACCGGTCGGAGCGGGCACGCTCTGTTTTGCGTAACTATTTTTAAATCCCGGTAGCTCTGCAACCACGTGAGCTAGCGCAATAATTTTATTTGCATATGAAACCGGAGGAGTTGTACTTACATCTTATGCCATCAGCTTGTCCTCGGTCATAGTTTCCTTCCACATAAATCTTTGCAAAAACTGCATAAAAAGCACTTGCAGCAACAAAAACATAATATTCCAGAAACACACTTTGCCGATCCGATCAGCTGTTCATAACACTTCCTACGTTGGAATAGATGTCAGCACAAACTATCGCATGTCCGCCATGACCTGCCCGAAACTGGAAGTGACGTCATTTTCGCGGAAAATGTAGTTTTTTATTTGTAGGCCTTAGAAGCCTATACTGGTGTTTTATGTTTTTATGTTTGACTTTATACATTTCTGAATAGTTTCTGGGATGCTTAGAGCTCATATTGCACTGCTGGAAATAGTTTATTTTGATGCACATGCAGTTTTCTTTGCAAATTTGCATCATAAGATTGTTTTTCTTTTTCCTGCAGTGTATAAAAATTGGTGTATTTCAAAAATAAAACTATGAAGACACTCAAAATAAATTTCCTGTGGTGGGAAACTATTTTGTGCAACTTTTTTGTATTTACAGTTTTGAGGGATAAGCCTCTTAAATTTCTCTAACTAGAAATATATGTTAAAAAAACAAAAACGATTTTCAATTTTTTTGTAGTTTATTGCACTTTTTTGCAATTTATGTAATTACTATGCACTTAATGCAGACATATTATTAAAATCTGGGCTATAATGGTTGTATTGATGTAAATAAAATCTAAAGATAAGCTGTGGCGTTCTATGGTTAATATAACTGTAAGTTTATTTTATATATAATATATATAATATAGCAGAGCTCCCAAAAATGGCTCCACAGCATGTAAACATATAATATAAGCTCTGGTGGACTGGGTTCTATGGTCGGTCTTAAAGGGTTAAAAGGTCATCTTGTCCACTCAAGTATGGCTGAGAGCAGAAATGTGGGGTTACAACTTGGCACCGGGTTAGTTCAGTCAGATGAGCGGCGACCGGCTGGGGTCGAGTCCGACCCGTGGCGCTTTACCGCATCGCCTCCCTGTATCCATCCAATAAAGCCAGTTAAAAATATATTAAAAAAAGATTACAACTTGACAGGCTTAGAGATCTTAAGCCCCCTCCCAGTGGCGTCCAGAGGCTCGGGGTCATTAACGTCAACAAGGGTTAATCCCCTGCACAGTGCACTTCATGACAGGGTCGCAGTAATTCTGGATGTTCTGGATGCCGGGCGAGTCACGGTGCCATGACAACGTTTAAACTGTTAAGTCGTTTGCAGGAATGCATAAATCTGCACATTTCTTGGGTAAAAGTTTTGGTTTTGACCTGATCCCAGCTCAAAGTCACGTCTGCAGCGCTCGCCGTGCTGCAAGCAGGAATATCCACGTTCATTTTCACAGAAATTTGCCCATTGATTTATGGGCAAGAGTTATCTGTTGCTCGTGGAGAAACGAGGAAGGTTACGTCGAGGCAGAGGAGTCGATAAAATAATTACGAACGTCGCCGCCGGCAGCACGGATATCGACGGCGATCGTGCGGCACCAGGCTGCATTTGGGATGGGTTGGTGTTAGTGTTTGGGAGCTGTGGGAGCAGGCTGGTGTCACCGATGTGGGTGTTTTGATTCGGGAGCCAGAAAGAGCTTTTGATGGCACAAACACAATCTGCTCTGTGTCACCTGAGATGTGACTTTTGACAGACAGGCAGAGGGACACGAGCTGATCCACAGTCTGTCTGACATGTAGGACAAAACATATTGAGTTTTGACACTCTGGAGGCCGCGCTCGTCACCGCGCTGTCACAACTTCCCCAGCTGCTTCGTCCCTGCAAGGTTAATGTAGCAGTGATGACATTACAGAGCGAACGTGGTGTTCTCTGCTGCTCTCGTCCAGCGTTTGTTTTTTCAGTCGTCTCCTTGAAAATCTCAGTCGTTCTGCAGCAAATACGTCTCAACCTGACCTCAATTAAGGAATCTATTAGAGATGTAAATAGCTGTAAACCTGCCAACCTGATGAGAATAATCATGAACACAGCCGTCTGATTTTATCCAAAATATTCTGTGTTCGTATGTGGATACGAATAAAATCAGGTTCTTTTTCAAAGTGTAGGGTTTGAAGTAGAGATGGACGATCCGATATTACGTATCGGTGTCGGTCCGATACTGACCTAAATTACTGGATCGGATATCGGAGAGAAATAAAAAATGTAATCCGATCCATTAAATATCAAAACAGCACCTCACAAAACTTGCGACACGGCGTAACTCTGTTCATAACGTAGCACGTCGCAGCAGTGTGGTCACGTGATCGAGCGGCTGTGAGTATTTGTAGCGTCGCTACCAAACCGGCATTTCATCTCCGAGGAAGTTTTCCCAGAGAGAAGTAAAGCAAGTGTGTAAGTTCATCTCTGAATGTTTGTAAAGCATTCCCACGTTAAGCTTAACAACCGATATATGGAGCGACTGCCTCTTCTTGCTGCTACTTCAATCATAAACTGATCAATGATCAGCTGATCGTCTCTCTTCTTAGTTTTTGTCTCACTTTGCACCAGAAAGAGGAAACCAGCGGCTGAACAACAGCAGCACGTTTAAGCTTGATAAGCTGTTGTTAGAATTTATTTAATATTATTTCTACACCAGGATCTTTTTCTACAGCTGACGTAACTGTGCAGGGGCGGATCTAGCAAAGTTTAGCCAGGGGGGCCGATAGGGCATGAACAGGGAAAAGGGGGCACAAAGACATACTTTTCTTTCTTATTCTCATTTAAAATGTCGAGCTTTTAATAAATAATTATCTGAATCTTACAACCAAAGTTTTAATCTGATGTAAAATGTATAGAAGTCCATTACTGTATATAGTAACTGTTAAGTCTAATATACCCTAGTAAGCTATAGTACTTTTTCCTTTGGGAACCATCTGTGCAGTCTGCAGTTCTGTTGAAGAAAGATGTTGAATCTATTTAATTATTCTTGAAAAATAATTTATTTCTGTGCATTTTTTTTTCAACCTGCATCAAATTAAAGTTGATTAAGCATCATGAGGTGGGGGGTGGGGGGTGGTTCCCTATTTTTTTTTTGCTGGGAGTTTGCAACCCTATTAGTTATGTTGCTTAATATTTCCACCAAGTACTCTTTAAAATACCAGAACAGGGAGGATGGAGCAGATTTAAGTTTATTAGATTGATCAGTGTTGCTGATCTATGAAATATTTTTTTGCATACAGGTATAACAGAATAGCTTTAGTGTTGTTGTTTATTTAAACTTGAGTATAAACTTATACAAAATAAAGCAAGATATTAAAAAAAACGTTTTATTGATTAAAACACACAATATCAGATTCATATCGGTATCGGCAGATATCCAAATTTATGATATCGGTATCGGACATAAAAAAGTGGTATCGTGCCATCTCTAGTGTGAAGTGATGTGTCGTCGTTGGCCTCGTGGTATAGGACACATTAGGATGAACCTAATATGACAGGATCACTTCACTCTGTCAGATTCATTTATATTGCATCAAATCACAACAGCAGTCGCTTCAACGAGCTTTATACTGTAAAGTAAAGAGCCGTCAATAACAAACGATAAGTCTTTGTTTGTTTTTTACTTCAGAGTTTTGCCAATCAAGTCATTTTCAGTTTGCCCTTTAAAACCGGTCAGAGCAGCACGCTCTGTTTTGCGTAACTATTTTTAAATCCCGGTAGCTCTGCAACCACGTGAGCTAGCGCAATAATTTTTTTTGCATATGAAACCGGAGGAGTTGTACTTACATCTTATGCCATCAGCTTGTCCTCGGTCACAGTTTCCTTCCACATATAGTTTTGCAAAAACTGCATAAAAAGCACTTGCAGCAACAAAAACATAATATTCCAGAAACACGCTTTGCCGACCCGATCAGCTGTTCATAACACTTCCTACTGGGAACAGACATCAGCGCAAACTATCGCATGTCCGCGGTAGTTTTTTCGTATACGGCATTTACAAAGATATGCTGTGTTTTTAAAATTCATGTCCGAGTTTATGACTTTCTGTGTGGTTTCTGGGATGCTTAGGACTCATATTGCACTGCTGGAAATAGTTTATTTTGATGCATATGCTGCTTTTTTGCAAATTTGCATTATAATATTTATTTTCTTTTTTCCTGCAGTATATAAAAATTGGTGTATTTCAAAAACAAAACTATGAAGACACTCAAAATAAATTTCCTGTGGTGGGAAACTATTTTGTGCAACTTTTTTGTATTTACAGTTTTGAGGGATAAGCCTCTTAAATTTCTCTAACTAGAAATATATGTTAAAAAACAAAAACGATTTTCAATTTTTTTGTAGTTTATTGCACTTTTTTGCAATTTATGTAATTACTATGCACTTAATGCTGACATATTATTAAAATTTAGGCTGTAATGGTTGTATTGATGTAAATAAAATCTAAAGATAAGCTGTGGCGTTCTATGGTTAATATAACTGTAAGTTTATTTTATATATGATATAGCAGAGTTCACATTCATGTGTCCAAATCTAACGATGACGCTGTGTTGCACACAGACACACTGTGGGGGAGATCTCGGTGCAGGAGGTGCTGATGTTGTCTTCACAGTAACGCGGGAACGTTTGTCTTGCAGAGAAGAAGGTGTGGACCGTGCTGTCCCACAACAGCACCGCTCCGGTCACGGTTCAGACCTCGTCCCTTCAGAAACCTCACGTCATGATTTTCAACTACAGCGCTTCGGCCGAACAACTACGTGCCATCGTATCCGGGTCGGAACAGTGCCAACAGGAAGTGGTTTACAACTGCAGGAAGTCCCGTCTGTTTAACACAAAAGGTCAGTGGCTGTCACCAGTACAACATCTCTGAGAACAGCTGCACTGGACACGTGCATCAGCAGAAATACAGGGCAAACCTGTTTATATGCTCTTACATGCATTTGCTTGCTGACCCCACGGCTGGCTCCCCCCCACTGTGGGCCTGAGTGGGCTCACCCAAATGAAGCAGTTGAACGTCGTGTTTTTGTTGCATTGTCAGGCTGTCAGCCCGGGGCCACATTGGTAGCTGCTCCCCCTTAACATCCCCTCGCCCGCTGCTTCCCTGCTCTTGTTATAGTTGAACAATAAGCTGAAAGGCTGTGTCCAATCTTCTGGTGTACATTCATCTCAGATCTCTGGCACCTACGGTGTTCCAAACATCCGAGCGCTCGCGCTTAAATCATGAAAGATTCATGATTCTGCTGTTCCCTGGGTAGCATGTGTGCACAAACAAACAAGTTCATTATCACCCCAGACATCAAACAAGAGCCAGAACAGCGGATTTCGTAGCTGCGTGAACACTCGAAGAAACAGTCGGCGTTTTGTAACGGCCGTCTTTGTTGTTTGGACGCTCGTATGTCCTGGAAAACAGGTCAAATGTCTTTTTGTAATCCACTTCTGTGAGCGTGCAGGTGTAAACAGCATCCATTTAACCAACGGTGTTACTCAACAGATATGCAAATGGCTCTTGGACGAGATGCCACTCATCGTGCTAATTTAGCAGAAAAAAAACAACAGCAGTAGCTGTTCAAAGGGTCCGCTGGGTTTTCTGGCGCAGCCCTGCCAAAAACATCTGAAGTTCACCTCCAGTTGTGGCGTTTTGCTGTGCAGCGTGTCCTCCGACTGCCATCGTCCCCGCCACTCTGAGCACAGATGTTCAGTCGTGTCCTCGTGCTGAAAGCGCGCAGCTCTGCTGTGATTTGCATTTTAAACATGTTGTTTTTTTCTTTATTAAATACTCATAATGAACTCGGTTTGCTTTGAGGCAACTGTGGCTTTTAACGTGACAGTGAATTAATATTAAACATTCACAACAGCGCTTTAATTACTCGTCTTTTTGATGTCTTATTCTGCAGTCTTCTTTGTTCTTTTCACGTTTTCTTTTTTATCTAGCGAGATTTTCCTGGAGGTGCATCTTTTATGAACTTACGCTGGAATTTACATCACTTTTTAAACACTTGTTTTTAAAGCTGTGCTAAAGCGGCTCATAGAAAATAGAAAATAGCACCAAGTGAGAATTGGTTTGTCAGCTGTTGCACCGTCAGGTGACTTTATACATCTGTTGTCTTATATTTAACACAAAAAAAATTAATTATGCAGGAAATCAAATAAATTAAAATGATGTCATCACCCGCTGATTCCAGTGTGGCTCTCAGCACCACCTGCAGCATTACAGTGGGTGGAGTCAGGCGTGAGAGTTCGTGCCAGACCGTCCTCCGTCCATGCGTCCACTTATGCTTAACAGGATTGGACGATAGGGGCAGCACCACCTGTTGCCGGGTGTGTGTAAAACGTGGGGCAGAATATTTGAGCTGTAACAGCAGAAGCTTTGTTTGTGTCCTCCAGCTGTCCTGTTGTTGGCCCGCGTCCTCCTTGTCCACTCCAAAGAGGACATAGTTTTAGCCACGTGTCTCTGCAGCATCAGGTACAACCATCAGACAGTTTACATGACTGATGGTGCACAGTGCGATGCTGCAGTGAACCTGTAAGGTTACTAAAATGGTAAAAGGTAACTGCAGGTGCAAACATAGACAAATAATATGGACAGAAGTGTTTCTGTTCTCTTATTTTGACTGGAGGACAAACCGAGACCGAAGTGTTAATTGAATTTAAACAGGCTGTGTACTTGGTTTGAATGTAATCCAGAGTAGCTGAGAAGCTCAGAGAAGGTTGTAGCTGTCAGGCTGTTAAGGTGCAAAACGTAATGAAGCCTGAAGCATTTTCACAGCAGTTTTCTGGGATCGTTGCTGCCAGCAGTGACTGAGGTCAGTGTATTGAATTTTTTTATCTTAAAATCTGCATCCACTGCAAAACGCAGCATCACCCAAGCTCTACCGTCTCTGCTTCAGCGCTGCTGAACGATCTCTACAGGAAGTGGATGATACTGGCCTCTCTGAGCTGTGGTCTTCATTCGTTTCTCATTGCTAGCATACATACAGACTTTGTTAGTGTTCCTCACACTCTTAAACCTTTGGCTTGAAGTCAATATTTACTTAAGGACAAATTTATCTGACATGTTAAGTTAGATAAACATTTTCAAACCACAAATCCTAATTTTCCATTGCAACAATACAAAATTTCAATTTGACTAAAAGACCCGGAAGGAAAATCCTGTCCTGTAGGACCTATTGTACTGCAGGACAACAGGTCCTGTGGGAAGAAGAAGTACCTCACATATTTATAGCTCAGAGTATATTTAATGAGCTGAATGCTGCTCCTCATCCCTGCACTGCATACAAACCTTTACACGCTGATTTAAATGTAGGGCTATTTATTTAGCCCACAGTTTGATCCCACACACAGACACACAACATTTCCTAGTAGCTCCCACCATGTGCACTTTAAAATTGTCATCCCCCTTAAATAGCAGCTCTCATCTGTGTGGGTGCAAAGATTGTGAATGTTAACGCTGTCAGAGCCAAAGCATCAGAAAAGATGAAACTGAGATGTTTATTAACCTTTATAACAAAATCCACATTTGCTTTTGCTGCATCATGTTGGATATGATATATTTTTATTCTATATTTATTCTATACATGTGATACATTGATACATGCATGTGATACATTGATACATGCATGTGATACATTGATACATACATTGATACATTGATACATGCATGTGATACATTGGGCAACAATGTATCACATACATGTGATACATTGTTGCCCAATGTATCACATGTATGTATCAATGTATCACATTCATGTGATACATTGATACATACATGTGATACATTGTTGCCCAATGTATCACATGTATGTGATACATTGATACATACATTGATACATTGATACATACATTGATACATTGATACATACATTGATACATTGATACATGCATGTGATACATTGATACATTCATGCGATACATTGATACATACATTGATACATTGATACATACATTGATACATTGATACATACATTGATACATTGATACATGCATGTGATACATTGATACATACATTGATACATTGATACATACATTGATACATTGATACATACATTGATACATTGATACATTCATGCGATACATTGATACATACGTTGATACATTGATACATACATTGATACATTGATACATTCATGCGATACATTGATACATACATTGATACATACATTGATACATTGATACATACATTGATACATTGATACATACATTGATACATTGATACATGCATGTGATACATTGATACATACATTGATACATTGATACATTCATGTGATACATTGATACATACATTGATACATTGATACATACATTGATACATTGATACATGCATGCGATACATTGATACATACATTGATACATTGATACATACATTACATACATACATTGATACATACATGTGATACATTGTTGCCCAATGTATCACATGTATGTGATACATTGATACATACATTGATACATTGATACATACATTGATACATTGATACATGCACATACATTGATACATACATTGATACATTGATACATACATTGATACATTGATACATACATTGATACATACATTGATACATTGATACATACATTGATACATTGATACATGCATGTGATACATTGATACATACATTGATACATTGATACATTCATGCGATACATTGATACATACATTGATACATTGATACATGCATGTGATACATTGATACATAAATTGATACATTGATACATACATTGATACATTGATACATGCATGTGATACATTGATACATACATTGATACATTGATACATACATTGATACATAAATTGATACATTGATACATACATTGATACATTGATACATGCATGTGATACATTGATACATACATTGATACATTGATACATACATTGATACATTGATACATGCATGTGATACATTGATACATACATTGATACATTGATACATTCATGCGATACATTGATACATACATTGATACATTGATACATACATTGATACATTGATACATTCATGCGATACATTGATACATACATTGATGTATGTATCAATGTATGTATACATACATTGATACATTGATACATTCATGCGATACATTGATACATACATTGATACATTGATACATGCATGTGATACATTGATACATACATTGATACATTGATACATACATTGATACATTGATACATACATTGATACATTGATACATGCATGTGATACATTGATACATACATTGATACATTGATACATTGATACATACAACAATGCAACAATGTATCACATACATGTGATACATTGTTGCTCAATGTATCACATGTATGTATCAATGTATCACATGTATGTATCAATGTATCACATTCATGTGATACATTGATACATACATGTGATACATTGTTGCCCAATGTATCACATGTATGTGATACATTGATACATACATTGATACATTGATACATGCATGTGATACATTGATACATTCATGCGATACATTGATACATACATTGATACATTGATACATACATTGATACATTGATACATACATTGATACATTGATACATTCATGCGATACATTGATACATACATTGATACATTGATACATACATTGATACATTGATACATGCATGCGATACATTGATACATACATTGATACATTGATACATACATTACATACATACATTGATACATACATGTGATACATTGTTGCCCAATGTATCACATGTATGTGATACATTGATACATACATTGATACATTGATACATACATTGATACATTGATACATGCACATACATTGATACATACATTGATACATTGATACATACATTGATACATTGATACATACATTGATACATACATTGATACATTGATACATACATTGATACATTGATACATGCATGTGATACATTGATACATACATTGATA
>NC_140454.1:1692457-1754957 GCF_963576455.1 Neolamprologus multifasciatus | reverse complement strand
TGTGTGCATAGCTGTTATGAATGTCTTCTCTTTCATAATGAAAATAATACTACTGTTCTTATTACACGCTTAAAGCATAAAGTGCAGCATGAGTGTACGGTTAAAATGTGACTCTGAGCCGTAAGACTACAAAAGCAGCGTGCACATGCCGGGTGGAGTGCTCCGTAACGAGCTGATCCAAGCGGGCCAAATATGGCTCCAGGCTTCAGGAGAGGCCGTGTTTTCTTTTTGTAACAGATATTTAATAAAAGGGAAAACGAATAAATGTGACCAAGACCACAAGTGGAAAACTCATTATTGGAATAGTTTGATTAGCAGTCTGCATCCATAAATACACCGCTAACACCTCGTTTGTGCTAATAAGCGTAGCCGCGGTAAGTAGATCATTCTGGAAAGAAACTACAGAAACAGCAGCGATGTCTGAAACTGCTAATGATTTAGAAATGTAAAAGGATTTAATTTGTGAAATTAACAACTTGTTAACGTGACATGACCATGGTTGTTTATAAAGCACCCTGGTTACTAATCAGTCTGTGATTACAGTACTGTACCCACGTATCAGAGCCTCCTAAAGCCTGCTGATCAGTCTCAGGTAGACGTGCTAGCTCCTGCTGACAGTTTCATTTCCCAGAGAAGCACCGTGTGAGGACTCCACTGAATGATGTAATCCTAATGACACACTCAACAGTAATGTCATGCTGTCACAAAGCCCGCTCTTCGTGACCTGTGCAGCGACGCCGGATGCATTCACCGAAGCAGGAATGAATCAGATTGACTGTGGAAAATTTAAGAAAATCAGGAATATTAGTTTATCTTAGCACGCAGTGCACATCCAGCCATCACATGCAGTTACACAGCGCTGTGTCATTAGCTAGAGGTAAGGTTGGTGATTGCAGCGTGTTGCGTTCACATCTGCAGGAACGGTGAGGATATTTGGAGCCATTATGTATGAATGCAGCATCAGAGACACTGTGAAATATTGACGAACTGTCAGCTGAGCCCCTCATAAATCTATGCAGGTCATCAGGTTTTCCCAGCAGCATTGTATCAGATTGCATCAGAAAGGCAGGATAGAGAAGAACATAAAAACCTAATATCGCATTCAGTCTGACTGTCGTGTGTGTGCGTGTGCGTGTGTGCGTGTGTGTGTGTGCGTGTGTGTGGCTCCCAGCTCCCTCAGTGGTGACTTTCTCCTTCGATGTGGGAAACGGTCCGGCGGTGCTGTCCGTGAAGTCCCACGTCCCTCTGAATGACAGGCAGTGGCACTACGTGAGGGCGGAGCGCAACGCCAAGGAGGCCTCCGTGCAGGTCGACCAGCTCCCCCTCCGCTTCCTGGAGGCTCCGGCTGACGGACACCTCCGCTTGCGGCTCAGCAGCCAGCTGTTCGTAGGTAGGCTGAGATCACACCCAGTCCTCCCACTCAGGTCTGCATTAAAGGACTTTTTAACAGGCAGAAACATGTAAACACTGAACCAGCAGACTCACACCAGCATGTCTTTGTAGTCCCTTCACACACACACAGAGAAATGCTCTCCCTGGGTGCTTTATCATGAATACTAGGGGTGCAACGATACTCGTATCGATATTGAACCGTTCGATACAGTGCTTTCGGTTCGGTATGCATATGTATCGAACAATACAACATTTTTTATTTATTTTATCAACTTTCCTTCTGACGGTGCTGTCTGTGTTGAGCGCTCAGTGGATCTGCGCTCGACAGTGCAGCCTAGGCGGAGTAGTCGAACACAGATTCACTGTAGTGATGGGATTTCCGGCTCTTTTTAGAGATCCGGCTCTTTCGGCTCGGCTCACTAAAAAGAGCCGGCTCTTTCGGCTCCGAACCGGCTCTTCAGGTTGTTTTGTTGCTTTAATTATTTAATCATTAACAATAATATAAAATTATGCAGAAAAGGAATTACTAATGTAAAAAAAAGTGGTTTTATTTATATATGTTTATATATGGCCCCTAGAAACAAAGCACGTACAAACTCTAAAGCATATACAAACTCCAAAACACATTTCTAGCTTTTACTGAACTTCCAAAATAGAGCTACCCAGATCACTTAAATTACACAATTGAAAGCATGTGTGTATTGTTTGTGTATTTATAGACAAGCACTCATATTTATTCAAATAATTAAAAAAAAAAGTTCATTTACCTGTTACTACCACACACCAAATCCAGTTGTTGATACTTCCTGGCTTGTGTAGCCACTAGGTAACAAAAGCTCAACACTTCGTCCTAGAAACCTGGAGCACTTCTGTTGTCTTTTGTACGTGATTCTGAGTTTGTACGTGCTTCTGAGTTTTTACGTGCTTTGGAGTTTGTACGTGCTTCTGAGTTTTTACGTGTTTTGGAGTTGTTACGCGTTTTGGAGTTTGTACATGCTTAGGAGTTTGTACGTGTTTTGGAGTTTGTACGTGCTTTGTCTCTAAGGTCCACCATAAATATACTTTATTTATTCACTCCACATAAAATGTAATAAATAAATCATATAATACAAAAAACAACTATTTACATTTTAAACTTTTAACTATTTAAATTTTCAGCTTTTTCCTTTTAAACAAATTTAAATGGTAAATGGTAAATGGCCTGTATTTATATAGCGCTTTACTAGTCCCTAAGGACCCCAAAGCGCTTTACATATCCAGTCATCCACCCATTCACGCACACATTCACACACTGGTGATGGCAAGCTACATTGTAGCCACAGCCACCCTGGGGCGCACTGACAGAGGCGAGGCTGCCAGACACTGGCGCCACCGGGCCCTCTGACCACCACCAGTAGGCAACGGGTGAAGTGTCTTGCCCAAGGACACAACGACCAAGACTGTCCAAGCCGGGGCTCGAACCGGCAACCTTCCGATTACAAGGCGAACTCCCAACTCTTGAGCCACGATCGCCCCATTTAACGTGAAACAACACAAAACACTGCAAACCACAACACAATTAAATATAAATTTAAATATTAAAACAAAAAGAAGATGCACATTCTCTGTCATATGGGCCTGCATGATTTCTGAATCCTTTATCATCTGCAACTGAAAATAGTGGATGATTACTATACCTTTCTAATGTGACGTTGTTGTCCCTCGCTCTCTTTCTCTCTGGCTCTGTTCCTGTGCTACTGGGAGTGTAACTAACGCCCCTCCCCCCTCTGCCCAGCGCAAAGTACAGGCCGCGCATGCGGAGTTTAGCGGAAAAAAGGGCGAGAGAGAGGGTGAGAGAAAGAAAAAAAACAAAAAAAACCTCACGGCTCCCAATAAGGAGCCGGCTCGCGTCGTTCACTTCAAAGAGTCGGCTCTAAGAGCCATTTCGTTCGCGAACGACCCATCACTAATTCACTGAGCGCAGGGCAAGCTAGCTAGACAGAAGTTAAGCTCGTTGCAACATGGCAAATTGAACCTCCCCCACCCTCATTCAGATCTGGCGTCTGGAACTATTTTGGTTTTCATGTGACGTATGACCCTGAAGGTAAGCGCGTCATGGACAAAAGTAAAACAGTATGTTGGATGTGCCAGCAATGCTCAATTACATGGGTGGGAACTAGTGTGTTAGCACAGTTAGCTCGTTAACGTGTTGGCCGTCCAGCCCCACGCACGGGGCGATCCGCGGTAGCTCGTTAACGGAGATTTGCCGTGTTGTGGCGTTAACGTCATTTCAGATTAACGCTGACAGCCCTAGTGCAAAGACAAGTGGAAGCAGACAAAAACAACAAGCACGCATGCTACAAACTTTACCCGAGTCATTTAGACAGCCGTTAGCACATGATTCTCCTTATGGGGACCTGATATGTTTAATATGCTGCTGAGAATATAGCCCAGAAGAAGCGTATAGTAGAGCTTTTATTTTGGAAAGAGACATTTCTCTGTAATAAACTCTCTTTTCCAAAGATGAGTGATTCCTCCATCAGATAGATTTATTTATTTTATTACTTTGTTGTTTCAGCAACATTAAATTTAAAAACTGTACTTTTGAGTTAAAATATAAATTTATAATTTTAATAAATGACAAATTAAAAAGACATGAACATTTTTTTTTGTATCGAAAAAAATATCGAACCGTGACACCAAAGTATCGAACTGAACCGTGAATTTTGTGTATCGTTGCACCCCTAATGAATACATGTTAACTTCTCATACATGCAATTATCCAATGAGCCTGCAGCAGTGACCCCTGAGCTTTCAGGTCAGCAGGTTCAGGTAAAGCTGTGGTACGAAGTCACTTTTGGCTCTCGCTGGTCAAACTTTGGGCATATCGTTATTCACAGAGCCTGAGAGGAAACGCGACGTCCACACCTTCTTGTTTCATAGAACAACGCTGCCGTCAGAAGCTTCCTGTCACTTGTTTTGCTTATTTGTTTTAATGCTTTGCTAATATCAACATGGAGTAACTGGTTCATAAGCAGGTTCTGTATAAAGATGGGATTTTCTGGGATGGACAGCAAACTAGGAAAACTCTGGGAGATGGAAAAACAAGAGAAAGGGAAGTTTCACTTTTATAAAAACTGTGTTGTGTTGTATCAAGCTCCAGCCCTCGAGTGCCGCTGCTGCAACACGCCTGAATGTCATTAGCAGGACCGGCCTGCACGCTGAGGAGGCAGCCCGTTACCCTGCTCAAGTAAATCTCAATAAATCTGAAGTGTACTTGTGTTGCACTGTTCATTCACTCATGAGCTGCTGTAACATGAGTCACATGGCTGGACTGCCTCCTCAGCGTGCAGTCAAGGCTTGCTAATGATATTCAGGCGTGTTGCAGCAGGGACGCCGGCCCTCGAGGACCGGAGCTTTACACCTCTGACCTGAGCTTAGTAATAAGCCTGAATTCATTTAGTCATTGTTCAGTGTTCATTTTTATTTCTTCAGGTCTTAAAAAGCATCGATTTAGGATTTTGCAGAAATCCTGGAGGGGACGTTATTCCTGCTGCTGTTCAAGTGCAGCTGCAAAGGTGGGAAACCTGGTTTAGTGGCAGAAATCGTGTTACTGCGACGTGGCGACAGATATCGTGTCTGGCTGTTGAAGGCGCGACATGCGAGCTGTCAGACAGCAGGTTGCATCGTTAGAGAGACGAGTGTGATAAAAGCGTGGCGTTCCTGCTGTGAAATACTCAGATGTCATTTCTATATTCTGAGCTCACAGATGTGAACTTTTGCCAATAACTTAGCTTTTCGCTAACTGAAGAATCACTCCAGCTTGTGGATATGAAGTGTGCATATCAGTGCTTCACTGTGTGAGGGGATCAGAGCTGCATTCATCGTGTTAGTTTGATCTTTTGCTTTGACCTGACTGGGCTGAGTGTTGGTGAAACTGGTCTGCACCCAGTCTCCAGGGCTGCAGCCAGGCAGGTGATGTTCTCTTTGATGCTTGTGTGCTGTTGCTGATACTGAGCGTGTGCAAGCACAGCTAGTAGCTGCTGAGCTTTTTTAAATATTAAAAATATTTGTAATTAAACAGACTTTAGGATAAATATGTTTTAGTTTTATATGTCATCTAAAACTGTTGATCGACTTGCTCTTGTGTCGTTATTGTCCATGTTGCTTGTTATCATCATGGTTTGGGGTTTCTGTTAACTTCCTGTTTTATTTTGAAATCTCTTGCTCCATTCGACCCTGTCGCTGTGTATATACTCTGCTTATATTCAATTTCAATTCAATTCAATGTTATTTATATAGCGCCAAATCACAACAAAAGTCGCCTCAAGGCGCTACTTAAATCTATGTACTGTGCAGCATCAGATCCTCTTCCCCTGGATATCATCTGTTTTTGCAAGTTCTCTCCTCTGATCGGGTCTCTTGTTTTCACTGCAGCTCTTTTCAAATACTCTCCAATAGGGCTGGGCGATATGACCCAAAATTCATATCTCGATATTTTTTACCTGGACGGCGATATAAGATATATATCTCGATATTTTTTAAGCCATTTTAAGCCATAAAGTAAGAACAAAAAGAGAGTTCTTAGTCAAAGCTGTGTCCCAGATGTCACACAGGCACTTTTATTAACATAGAGAGCATAGATGTACATAAAATTTACTCAAAAATAAATGATGAACATTTATTAAATAATAATGTTGCATAAATAAAAGAAAACAATGTTGTTTTTGTGCATAACAAAAAGCTCACAATTGTGCAGTCAAAATGTAAACTAAAAGACGCAGAGCATAGTAACAAAGACAGATTTCACAGCTGCTCTGTTCCCAACTTCTACTGTGTGACTGACAGCATTGAGTTTGAAATCCTCTTCGTAACCACGTCTCTTAACAGGTGCCATTTATGGTCCTTATACACAGTAGGGTAATATTACGTTGAAGCACAGTACGTAATCACTCCGCGAGGCTCCTCGGTCGCCGTAATGCTCCGACAATCCATCAACCGGTGCAGCACCGTAGCTTACCAAAGTCGTATTAAAACATTTTTTGACAGATTGCTGAGCGCTGTGTACCACATAAAATCGGTTCGCGGCCATCAAGCACAACCAGAATTCATACATAAGCCGCGCTGTCAACTTTTGAGAAAATGAAAGGATTTTAGGCTGTGCAGCGCCTCTGGGCTGCATGGCGTTAGCGTGGTTAGCTCGTTAGCGTGGTTAGCTAGCTAACACGTTGACGGCGTCCAGCCCCACGCACGGGGCGATGCGCAGTAACTCGTTAACGGAGATTTGCCGTGTCCATCTTGTCGCTTCCTGCAGGTGAAGCGATGGGGGAGGAGGGGCGAGTAACGTTGCGTAAAGACAAAAGTGGACGAAAGAGAGGCAAACTTGCGGCTCCACAAGTTATAACGTAAGATAGACTATATCGATATAAAGGATATTGTCACATCTTATATCTCGTATAAAAATATATCGATATTTTTTAAAAACTCGATATATCGCCCAGCTCTACTCTCCAAATACTCGTGCACGTTGTCGTGGCCGTTGTAGCGAGCCAAACCGACCAGAATACCGGTGGCACAGCGGCCCTCTTTCTTACGACACAGGCTGCAGTTGCACATCCCTCTGCAGATGGGACACGACCACGTCGGGTGCGTACATCCTCTCCATAGCGGTTCTTGAGGCACGGTCCACAGAACTGACCTTTGGCCCCCACACAGAAACCACTGCGACACACTGTCTTAGTGTCCAGAGTCTTCTGTCTGCACTGGTGACACGAGCTTCCGTTCTCCTTGTCCCAGATCTTGTCTTTGCTGCGCTACGCTATGTTGTCCAGGTCTTCTTTGGTGATCTCGTCAACCGACTTCACGCAACATTGACTCTTCCTGGAAGACTGGCTCCTTCTCTTTTTGTGTTTCTCACCAACATGGTCCTCGTCCACCTCCACCAGTCTCTGGATGTCTACAGTACGGGGGCTTCGGCTCGCTCTTTTCCTCCACTGCAAAGTTCTCGGGAGGACGAGCCTTACGCGACGGGTTCCTCCTTTCTGACACCACGTCCGTTTCAGACTTGCGTTTCTTTGGCTTTGCCCTCTCTGACAGCCGTTTCTTCTTCTGAGGAGTGGTGGGTGCTGTCAGGTCAGCCATGGTGGTGCTCAGATCAGCAAACAACTTGGCCAGCATGGCCTTGTTTTCTTGGATGTTCTTGTCTCGTTTCTTTAGGCTATGAGAGAGTTCCTCCTCCTCTTTGTCTTCATCCTGTTTCTGCTTCACCTTCTGCCTTCCTCTGGATATTTGTGAGGGAGATTTTCCTTTGACTGGCTTTTTAATATAGGTAGTATATACCTTATATATATAGGTATATACTACCTTCGCTCCCCAGTGCATCTCGCTCTACTTGAAGTGTCGTTCTAGCCGTTTCCAAGTCCTGCTTTGCTCCTCGTTGTCACAGCTCAGGTCCTCAGCCTTTCCGCTACCTGGAAATCCATCTTTGTCACTCTCGAGTGGTCACCTACAGGCTCTGCTGCTCACAGCTGCAGACATCGCCCTCCACCGTTTTTGATGGATGTCTGGACTCTAGTCTGACTGTGCAATGACACGATCTTATCTTTAACTTCTTTTTGCATTATTTTGAAAACGATCCACTTGCTGGAGTGTCTTGTTTTTGCTTTTCTGTCAATTCTTTGATTTTTTTGCCCCCTGCTGCCATCAATGAGTCATTATTACCTCAGCAGATACTCAGGTCCCCACGTTGCACTTTCTCTTAGCAGTGCCTGGCTTTGAGCTTTCCTTGTGTCCTTGCAAATCAGCCGCTTGCCATTGTTCTCCCCTGACTCAGACAGATGTGTTTGCGTTTTGCTCTGTGTCTCGTGGATCGTTACAGCTTTAGGCCCAAAATTCATTCATGAAGTTGAGCTGAAGTGAACATGAAGCTCGTCTGACAGCAGCGTCACGGTGTTTCCTCTTGATGTCCACTCTGAAAGTCACAGGAAGGATTTATCTGTTCATCAGGATGGAGGGAGATGTAATTGCAGCAGCAGAACCTCTTTAAAGACACATACATCATCTGAGTGTTATATTCAGATCTGCATTGCTCTGCTGTGGAGCCAATTTCAAATGTATTTTATTGTTTTTTCATGATTGGTCCTGGTCAGCGAGCGTGTCTTCCTCTCATATTTCTGCAGCAGCCTTTCACACTCTGACATTTTAATCTGTCTGCTTAATAATAAAGAGAGTTCCCATTAAATTCTCTTTTCTCCTCTTTCACCTTCTGAAATCATTTATTAGTGAAGGGACAATCGATCTTCTGTGGCTCTCACAAGAAAAACATTATCTTTTGAAGATTTAATTTTCATAAAGCACAGAAGTGATGTTGAGTTTGGTCTCATGCTGACATGTGACTGTGAAATGTCGTTTCCTGCTCTTGTGGGAGGAGACAAGGAAACTTCACAGCGACAATATTAGAATGAATATTAAAAACAGCAGCTTTGATGTTTCCAGACCAAAATAACAGCCTTGATTAGAAGCTTTGTAAATATAAAGAGAGTGTGTGTGTAATCATAAAGAAACGATGTGTCTGTGTCACCGCTGAAGGAGCTGAACATCTGTGAGCTTCCACTGCATGCCGTGGAAAAGCACTGATGCGCAAACTTTGATCGACTCAGTTCGTGGACCTTGCAAAATCCCCAAAGCTCGAGTGCAAACACTTTCTAAAGTTTGGCCCAGAGTCGGCTCACAGACCTGAAGCTGGTGCTAACGTTTTGTCAGGTGAAGCTGAGGATCACGTTTCTTTAGTTGTTTCTGTAACGTGTGTGCTAAAGTTTTAGCTTCAAAGCTGAAAATCCAACTGTGGATATTTGGACTTTATATTTTTAATCGCTGATATAAAGATGAGTTTATATTACACTGGAATCGTTCGTTTCCAGTATTTTATCCATTCAGCAGCTTTTTAATGTTTGCACAGTGTTGTTGCCTTCAAGGTTCAAACATGTCAGATTTATGTTACCAATGAAAAGTTTCACACACAGATAGAAAAATGGAAAATGAAGGAAAGTATTGATATGAAGCTGATACTCGTCACGTGTTTGAATTCAATTCAATTCAATTTATTTATATAGCGCCAAATCACAACAAAAGTCGCCTCAAGGCGCTTCATAGATACAGAGAAAAACCCAACAATCATATGACCCCCTATGAGCAGCACTTTGGCGACAGTGGGAAGGAAAAACTCCCTTTTAACAGGAAGAAACCTCCGGCAGAACCAGGCTCAGGGAGGGGCGGGGCCATCTGCTGTGATTGGTTGGGGTGAGAGAAGGAAGACAGGATAAAGACATGCTGTGGAAGAGACACAGAGGTTAATAACAGATATGATTCAATGCAGAGAGGTCTGTTAAAGAACTGCGATCCACAGAGTCGATTCAGACACTCAAATGTTGTTTTTTAGTCGTGTGCTAAACTCACTGAACGTTTGTCATGTCCTCCACACAGGCTCTACTTTACATATTAGTACTATTTTTATGTGATCATGTTCAGATTACACTTTTATTAAACTGAATGAAAACAAAATGCCTGTAAGAGACTTGGCAGCTTGTAAAATTGTGTTTATTTCAGACGCTGCTGCTCACTGCTGAGCTGGCACGTGTCACCAAGACAGAAGCGTAACAGTTACACTGTTGCCAGTTTAAGGTTTGCATCCTCCGGTCAGCCCAGCGCCAAACACACGATGTCAGCGTGTGCACAAAAGCTAACACCATCACAAACATGCCTTATTTCACCAGAGATTTCACCTGAGGCAGCTCGTTACAAACGCCTGCTATATATATAAATGCAGGCTCACTCGATGTGGAACAATACAGGATTTAACAAGTATCATCTGTCAGCCTCGGGGGATCATGAAAGGAGATTATATTCACACATTTGTATTTTTATTTCTCAGATAAATTATTTGCAATCTCAAGTCATCCGTCTTCCACCTTCAGAACGGAGAAATTTGTCACCAGTCATATTTCTTCTTTCCTGTTTCGCCCACAACATCTCGTCTATCAAATTATACATTTATATATGAGTTCGGTGATGTTTCCTGACCTCTAACTATGCAACAGTGACCCCTTTATGAGTACGGTTTGCGTCCACCTCATTCATGTTTCTGTCTGCGTGTAGCGACCTAGCATATCCACGTAGCTCAGGACAGCTAGGTCATTTGCTCTGCTTTCTGAAACCACCACATCACCCGTGCATCCTACACATGTGTCTCAGGAGGAACGGCGTCCCAGCAGCGAGGATTCCTGGGCTGCATCAGGTCTCTGACCGTCAACGGTGTCGGCTTCGATCTGGAGGAGAGGGCCAAGATGACGCCGGGAGTGAGCGCCGGCTGTCCCGGCTACTGCACCGGCTCCAGCAGCCTCTGCCACAACCGAGGGAGGTGCGTGGAGAAAAGCAACGGCTACATCTGTGACTGCTCGCAGTCTGCCTACGGAGGAACCACCTGCAACCAAGGTGAGTGCTTGCAAACAAGCGTGCGGGCTGCGTAATTCATTTAATCGAACGATGTTGATTCTAACAAACAGATGATCGATCACCGTCGAGGTTATTCCATTACAGCGAACCAATAGCAAATGCAAGTAATGCAGAAGGCAATTAATACCTGTCCTGACTGCAGCTCCAAGAACATTTCAAATGCATTAGAAGAAATGATCTCATGCAGTCTGTGAGCAGAGGAGAGCGCAGACACAAACACATCAACAGCCTGCACAAACAGCAGAGGAGCAGGCTGTGAAAACAAGCATATGGATGCAGTGCAAAGAAACAAATTGAATATACATTCTGTGGGAACGGAGATGAAAAGCCTGGCTGCAAATACGCCTAATCACAGAGTACAATTTACGCTGCTTCGTCCTGTCTGGAATGTTAAACATGAAGGTGGAAGCTGCTCACTTCAAAGATGTTGCTGCTTCCTCACAGCGAGCCGTGGTTTGGTTGTTTCTGCAGGCTTTGGTTTCATCGCGCTCTGCGTGGGAGTACGAGCTTTTTGAAGCGCTGTGTATTCAAAGTTTCATCATGTAGAAACAGTTTAAATGCAGCGCTGTGGATGTTGCATCTGAAAGGATCCCGATTATTTAATGTTGCCGCGCTTCCATTGTGTCTCTGTTGCTGTAACGTGTGTCTCACTAACAGTTTGTCACTGAAAGCTTTTTCCTTTCTGCAGTGTGAGTGAAATCCATGTGCTCGCCAGCTGACTGACATATTCATCTGCACATGCCCGTCAGTGATGGTGATACTCTGAGTGCGTGCTGGAGCTCTAACCAATGAGCTTCTTCTCCTTGCTGTAACAGCTTTACCGATCACATGGAAATCTTTGTTTTGGCCAGTTTCGAGTGGTGACTGCAGCAGCTTGAGTTTCGCGCTCTCTCAGGATGTCCTGGTGTCTCTCTCCCACTACATTAGCTCCTTATCTGTCCTGGTTATGGCCCACTGTGTAACCCCACAGCTGACAGTGACCCATCGCTTAGTAAAGTTCTGTCTTCAAGCCTCAAGCAGATCATGTTGGTGTGTTAAAACAGGAAGTGACTGTGAAGCAGAGTGATGCTCATCACTTACACGGTCAAAGCAGCACGCCGACTCCATCAGTTACAAAGTGACGTTTGTGTTGTATCAAGTAATTCAATTCAATTCAACTTTATTTATAAAGCACCAAATCACAACAAAAGTCGCCTCAAGGCGCTTCATAGATACAGAGAAAAACCCAACAATCATATGACCCCCTATGAGCAGCACTTTGGCGACAGTGGGAAGGAAAAACTCCCTTTTAACAGGAAGAAACCTCCAGCAGAACCAGGCTCAGGGAGGGGCGGGGCCATCTGCTGTGATTGGTTGGGGTGAGAGAAGGAAGACAGGATAAAGACGTGCTGTGAAGTAAGACTTCAAACCAGAAGCTGAGAATATTTTCATGCATAAATCAGGTTTTTGGAGAGCGGTTCATTTCCCCGAGCCTCCACAACACGTGATCCCTGCAGATGTGACTCTGGGAATCAAAACTAAACTACTGCAAAATCACCTCAGTTACATAAATCAGAACTAGCCCTGAAGCACAAAGACTGGAGGGATACAAAGTAGCAGTATTGATTCATTTTATCCATATATATGCTGTCTACCATAGAGTGCATGTTGCGTTCGTGTTCACGAGTTGCAGAGATTTAAATGAAAGTGCTTTTGTGGAGCCAGTTTCATCTTCTGTTCTTTACTTAGTGTGAACCCTTTTGTTAGAAGCCGGGCAGCCAGCAATGACATGCAGCTGAGCTGCCGCTGACGACAGATTATCTGCTTCAGTGGTGTGTGCTAGCAGCAGCTCTGCTGACACACTCACTGCTAACGTGTCGTTGCAGCAGCAGCACACTGAGACGGTGGGTAGATCTCCTCCCACCCACTCTCCAACACAGTCTGCATTTCATTTGAACGTTAAATTATGGTTTGCTCTGGTTTTATAACCCAGACGGTAAACAAGTGACCAGCGTAGCATCTGCACGTGTGGCCTCAGCAGCAGGTGCTGCAGTCAGGTCCTCTCAGGCTCCTGCAGACAAACCTGGTTCCAGCTTGAAAGAATCAGCTGAACACACACTGATTGAAATGCATTCAAATATGGATTTTAAAGCCAATGTCACTATGTGATTGGATTATTAGTTAAGTGTACATAAGAATTAATAGAAGCTTATTTTGATTAATAGTTAAAAACAAGTCTGGTGTTCAGTTCATTCAGGCTTTTGCTGCAGCGTATCAGACAAACACAGTCATGAATAGACACATATACATATATATATTTATATATAGGGATGGGTATCGTTTAGGTTTTATCTGATGCCAGTACCAAACCGGTACTTTTGAAACGGTGCCGGTGCTTAAACGGTGCTCGAACCAGTGTTTAAAGAATGGAGAACACAAACTTTGTCCAAAAACTCTCATGTTCAGCTGTTTTTTTTGTAAAAAGATAACAATGTTAGCCTTTTCTGCAGCTATGGGGCATATATGGTGTCACTCTTGGCTGGAAGCAGCTTAAACAATGGAAAAAACACAAACTTTGTCCAAAAACCTCTCATGTTTAACTGTTTTCCACTTTTTCTTTGGTCATTTTAGCCTTTTTGTCCAGGGTGAAGGGAGTATCTGCCATCAAACAAGAAGACAGCCGCATGTAGCTATGATGATGTTTGCTAGTTCACCTTACATGCATTAATGTAATAACGTGGTTAGCCTACTCAACGTAAATTACACAAGAACAACATTAAGCTACTCACGCAGAGAAGAACGGCTGCTGCTGCATCATCATCCTCATCATTTCGGCAGGCTAGGGGCCAGGACTCTCCTCTTCGGGTTTTTGGGGGATGTTGCTAACTCCGGGTCGATAACAGGCACCACACCCGCAGTAGATGTGCTCGGTGTGAGGTCTCGCAGCAAGCTATCAAATACGGCGCATTTCTCGGCTTTTAAAACAACGCTATGCGTCGCCAGGTGTTTCATTGGATTCAGACTTTGACCGCTTCACCTTGGGCGTTTTTAATCTGTAGCTCTGCTCTAAATGAACGTACATACCTGGACCCGCCTACTATCCTTGGAAATGTAAAATGATTGGCTAGAATCTAAAGTGTATCACAGCTCAGGAAAAAAAGCACCGAAATGTGCGCTGCTTTTCGGTCTGGTTACTACCGTTTATGTCAGAACCGGAGCCATCATGGCACCGGATACCGGTAAACATCCCTACTTATATATGTGTGTATATATATAGATACTGAAACGTAGGCAGTTTTCATTAAGCATGAAGGCATTTGGGAAACTGTAAAATTGCAAATGTGATCGTCTTCTTTTTGCAACCTGCTCAAATTGCAAATTTCCTGCAACAATAAAAGTTCAGTGAAGCTTTGATGAAGTTAATGCAAACAGTTCCTACAGGTAATGAGCCGCACAGCGGTGCAGAGGAACCAGATGGTTCTTCCGGTGATGGAAGACAAACATAGTGAGGAATAAAACCACGTGCAGCTGGTCTGAGGTGAACGGGCCAGACGAGTGTAGGTGTGCACAGATATGAGCTGTTGCCCAGTGACCACACAGAATATACTGAATGAAAATCCAATCATACTGTCAGTGAACATTTAGTATTAATAATGCAAATGCAGTTACACTGCATATAAATGAAAACATGATCATGTAAACGTACTTATTAGCTACCTGCTAGCACTGAGTCGCTGTGAGCAGCCTTTATACTATTATTATACGTCTGCACCGTGTAGCTTTAATAAAGCGAGCAGGGGAAGGACGCCGTTGACCCTCCTCACGGTGCTTCGCAGGCGTGTTTTACGGTTGTATGGTCGAGTGTGAGAACTGCAACAGCTTTACACATCAAAGTTGTTTATAGGTCTCCGGGAGCGAGGCTGCATTTGTGGGAGAAGCAAATATTTGTGGGCACAGAGGGAGCCGTGTGAAGTCTGATAAATTGCCCCGAGTGGTGAAAGCAGCACGAATATCATGAAATACTAGAATGAGTTTTGCTGCAGCCTCGCTGTGCTGGATGGACGCTGGAGCTGAAGCAACGAAATCCAGTTACACTGAATAAACCACTCCACATCTGAAGGCTGATTTTGTCTCGTGATTATTTATTGAGTTATTTTTCTGTAAAGGTTGAATCAGCACCTAAAAGCGTCTCTTCTGTTTCCCCCGTGTCTGCACAGAGGTGTCCGTGTCCTTCGACAGAGAGTCCTCCGTCACCTACACCTTCCAGGAGCCTTTCTCAGTGATGCAGAACAGAAGCTCTCAGGCTTCCACCTCCTCCACGGACAGCAGAGCCAGAGAGGACGTGGCCTTGAGCTTCGTCACCTCCCAGAGACCGGCCATGCTGCTCACTGTCAGCACCTTCAGCCAGCAGTACATCGCCGTCATCCTGGCCACAAATGGTACGTGCAGGAATTACACATGTTGTTGTCGTTGTGTAATCACGTTCTTCTTTGAATGCATGAACATGCTTGTCGTAGGCAAAGAAGCCATGCTGAATAACATTTACATCCTGGTATCTGAAGAACAACAGCAGTATGGGAGGAAATATTTGTTCACTTTGGCTCTTAAGAGCATCAAGAGAGTTCAGTAAATGTTTGTTTTACAGTCCAGGTGGTGAATTTCTCTGGGTTTCTGTATAACTGTGAATGTGGTGACAACACTTCCACTGTCACATGGTTCATGTCTTGATTTCAGACAACAGCTGCTTTGCCAGAGTTTAATTAGTGTAGTAACGGAGAGAGGAGAGGTGAAAACGACCTGTTGTGCAAACGTGCAGCCTCTTCTGTCTCGTGCCTCCCAGAGAAGCATCGCACTTCGAATCAGCCTGAGAGTCTGGGTTGTGTAGTGTCACTAATGGGAGTGAGAAGAACACCATGTGCCATGCTGGGGCAGGCGCTTTGGGCCTTTTATTGATGAAACCAGCTCTGAATGGAGCGCTGCCACCAGGTCGCTGTGTGGGAAACAAGGAGGACAGTAAAGCACAGCTTGAGGCAGGAAAATGATGGAGTTGTTGGAGTGGAAGGTTTGTACACTTTCTTTAGAAATGTGTGCAAACACGGCACCACTGTGCTTGGCAGCGAGGCTTTCTCCTCCTTTATTTCCTCCTGAGCTGTTAAATAGGAGGAGGAGGAGGAGGTGATCAGCTGTGGGGAAGAAGAAATAATACTGAATAGAAAACGACGGGTCTCATACTGTACAGCATGTATCTGTGTACTGTAGCAGTGAGTGTTAGTGGGCAGCTTTGGGTCCTCGCAGGCTGAACAGTGCAAACCTGTCAGTGCTGTTGCTCTCGCGCAGCAGCATGAACAACAATAACTGTGGCAACAAAATTACATTCATTTACTTATTTGGTACATTTTAGCTGTGTTTGTCAAAGCGTGCTCACTTTCATCCACGCATCCACCATCACTGCTATACTGAACCTATATGAATGGCAGGGCGGGCTGCTAAGTAATCAGCTTGTATATATGGGCAGAATATTCCTCGGGGGGCTGGAACAGCGCCACAGACCACCTCAGTGTGGGGGCCACCTGAGAGGAAAACTCTACAGCTGCCACCAAAAAGCTTTGGTTAGAAAAGTGAATCCATAAACTGTACGGGCACAACACACACACAACTGCTAATTAGTGGTAAGTAGCACAGTAATCAGATTACAGCTGGAATATCATAAAAACTGCATCTTATTGGATGGCCTGTAGTTCATAGCAGGTCGTGTTATATGTCAGATAATTCCATTAAAAATGCTCCAAAAGGCTCAAATGGCATAAACACAGTGGTGAGGTCCAGCGAAGCCTCGCAGACAGCTAGCAGACAGCTAGCAGCTACAGCTAGCAGACAGCTAGCAGACAGCTAGCAGCTACAGCTAGCAGACAGCTAGCTGTCTGCCAGTGTTGCCAACTTAGCGACTTTGTCGCTATATTTAGCGAGTTTTCAGACCCCCTAGCGACTTTTTTTCTAAAAAAAAGTCTAAAAAAAGGCGACTTTTTTTCTAAAAAAAGTCGCTAGGGGGTCGCTTTTTTTTCTAAAAAAAATCGCTAAAAAAAGACGTGGAAGCGCATATCGCTTTTACTCTCAACAAGCAGCGGATGCTGTAACGCAGTCAGTTCTTCTTTTACTCTTATGCTGTTTTGTGGATCACAAAGTTTAAAACTACTTATAAACACACACACCCAAAGTAACTCCACCAGAGTGCCTATTTCGGGTCACTTTTGCCGGTCCAAGCCCGGGTAAAGGAGCAGGGTTGGAATTGTGACATTAAAAAACAATAATTGCTAAAAGAAATTTAATTTGTAGTTCTAAATAAATTCTAAATGCATTTAGGACGTTTTTTGCTCACTTTATGTCTCGTCCACAATGTTATTTCTCTCTCCAGCAGCGTAGGTTACAATTACATTAGCATGACCAATTATGCAAATTAGGTGATGACGTCATTTAGCGACTTCTCGCGACTTTTAGGACAGCCAATAGCGATTTTCCTTACCGAGGAGTTGGCAACACTGCTGTCTGCTAGCTGTAGCTGCTAGCAGACAGCTAGCAGCTACAGCTGTCAGTCAAAGCAAGCACCAGCTAAGTAGAGAAAGTAATCAGCCTTACATGAAGGGGAGAAGTGTTCATAGAGGCCAAAGCAGCTTTTTGTACGCGTCTGTAAACCTGTTAAATGTTGTTAACATGGAGTCAGAGCTGGCTTCTCCCACAGCCCAAAGACATGCTAATTACTCATTAAGTACCAATTGTTTAACAAATGAAATGAAACTGTGTGTAACGTGGATGTTTGTGTGGCTCTGGGATTTATTGCTGACCAGCGTGCACATCCCTGTTTGCAGCTCCCCACAAACATAAGTTAGATTTAAGATGTATGGGTGGATGCTTGTTTGTCTGTAGCTTTCTAACCCACGTCCTGTATTTGAGCACAGAAATCCTTTACTGATGATTTAAGTGTCATCACTGAGGAGAAAGGAGGGGAAAGGTCCGACACAGAGTTCAGATACTGGAAAGTCTGGATTTTGTTTTGGAAAAATGAGTTGCTATCATCAGATAGTACCATCAGATTTATGAAACCTGTGTAACTTTATTTCTCACCAGCCTGCACCAATACATTGGTAAAGCAGAATTATTCAACTATGTGCATACGGCCCTGATTTCTTCTATGAAAGGAAACATGTTTCCCTCCAAGTGACGTAAAGAAAGTAGTGACAGTGTTGTGAGAGAGAAATCTGCACCATCCAGGCAAAAATAAGGAGGAAGTCTGGCTACGGAAAATTAAATGATAGCGTTTGACGTCCAAGGAAGAAGTCAGAACATTGTTGCAGCATAAATAAGACAAAATGATTGTTAGTAGTGGGAGTAAGTCTTTAAAGTCTAGTTGTATCCATGGTTAGAGGGACATCTGCATTTACAGGTAGGAAAATCTGGATAACTCCCAGATTTTTCCATGAATGTTCCCGTGATTTGCACACGGCTGTGTGTGTGTAGGCACTGTTAGTACACGAGGCCCGTTCTTATGCATCCACATCGCTTTGATTTCCTGTTCTACGCTGCATTATGTTCTCCATTTGTGTTTGTTTCATGCGTCGCACTCACACGTAACCGAAACCTGTATCTGCTGTGAAACTTAATTTGAGTCAATCAGGAGTCTGAAGGACGGCCGCGTGGGGAGGATGGGTGTTTGAAGGAGGCGGTGTCAGCCGCAGTGGTAGACATGATAGCAGGGTGTTATAGATTTGAAGGTGGATGGGTAGATGAAGAATCTGGAGAAATGCATGGATTTATGGAGCAGGACATCAGCTCACCACACCTGTGTTTAAACACGAGCAGGTAGGAAGACTTGTATGAAAACACAGGGTTTATCCCACAGGTGGAAACAATGCTCTCTGCAGCTCAGTTACTGGGACGTCGTGTTGGGGTTAAGCACGCCCACCTGCAGCATGGGAGGGTGTTAGTTACACAACACCTGTTTTCCTTTCTTTTAACCCCCTTCTGGTATCAGGGAGAACTCCTACATCCCTGTTACCATGGTTACCAAATGATATAATGCATAATTACACAGCAGATTGCTCCCTTGACGGTGAACTGGTTCCAAGTTCACTCGGAGGCTGAGAGCGATTGTGTAAAAAATAGAATCTGCCCAAAGTAGAACGATTCAGTCATATTTGCAGGCTCTTCAGTTTAATGCACAGCAACAGTTCACTGCATGTGTGAAGGTCTGTTTGTTGAATGCTGTGGAGATCGTGCCGTTGACACTTGGTGCTTTTGATGGAAGATCAGAGCGAGAGAACAGAAAGTCAAGCACATAATTGCTTTATGCAGGTCACAAAGTCAAACGCAGTCGCGGCAGATCAGCAGGTGTCGGCGCCGGCCAACCAGCTGATGGATCGCCCGATGCTCCTCTGCAGAGGCGGTCACATACAGCACACGAGGGGTGGGCGATATACGCAGAATATGCAGGAACAATATCTGTGAAGACAGAAAAAGCCTCTGTGGGCCGCAGCATTAAGTAAATGCAGAAACCAGATTTCCCAGTTAGCTGCTGTCACTGGTCACACACTCAGTACAGTTTAACAGTGGTGACACAGCGGTGACACAAGTACAAAGTGACTGCTGAACACTTTAGTTTAACAGTAACTGAAGTCGCTCAGCCCTGGAGTTCGTGTCACATTATAAAGCTCACGTGGGAAGTTGTGTCTTTGTTGAATCTCGGGTCCAACTTTTGAAGCAGCTGTTTAAAGAACTGCTTTTCCATTATATGTAACTGTTCCATCCCTCGTTTCACTTCCTGTCATATGGAGTGCAGCTAGCGAGTGCAGCTAGCGAGTGCAGCTAGCTAGCGCTCTAGTAACACTCTGAGGAGTCATTTGTTTGTGCGGCACATCAGCAGCTGCTGGGATCTCCTCCTGATGAGTCTGCTCAGCTGTGTTGGAGCCTTCTCTCCACCTTCAGGAGGAACAATATTTTGCAAATGAGGTTGTTGGAATGATTATCGGAGGCTGACGTGCAGCTCTGTCTCGCATTAGGGAATGTAAACACATGCGGTGACAGCTCTATGTGACATTTTCACATCACGTCCAAATGTATTCTCGTCATATTCCACACGATATGATATAATGTTATATGATGGTCTGTCTTTACTTTCTGCAGTACAATCCTGTTCAGCTGATGCTGACGAGGGTACCACAGTGTGTGCAGCACTGCTTTAATGCAGACAGAGACGTCTGTACCTGTAGCAGCAGCTCCATTACTGCTTACAGCTTACCTTACCTTTGTGAACTTCTGGCACTCACCTTTGTACCATTTCAAGCTGTTCATTGGACTTGCACAACTTGAATTGAAATAAATAACTGGGAGAATCGGGGTGTTTATGGCAGGGCTGGTAGGTCCATAGTCTTTCTGTATCTGTTTCCTTAATAAGTTTAATTTGAAATGTTTCTCCTCACATACAACGTCTTGAATAATCAGCCCATCTTAAATTACAGACCTCATAGTGCCACATAAAGCCAGCAGAGCACCGAACTCTCAGACTGGTTCCTGGGATATCTAAAAGTAGAGGGGAGGCAGAGTCTCCAGCTTTCCCCGCTTCTGTGAAATCCCAGCTTGGAGTCAGGAAACAGACAGCCTCTCTACTTTTAAGATTAAGCCTTAAACTTTGAGTGTAGATAAAACTTATAGTGTGGGTTGCATTAGGGTACCCTGAATCCTTCCCTAGTTACACTGCAACAGGCCTACAGGCTGCTGGGGGCTTCCCATGTCACCAGTTTGCCCATCTGTATCTGGACGTCCCAAAGGATCTCCCAACATCTAACCTGCAGTCCACTGACATCTCCTGTAGCGGTGCTATTTATCACGTACGGCTTCACTTTAAATTACGGAGCCCCGCAGGGGACATGGGAGAAAAAAAATTAAGACGGACTTTTGCGAGATCTCGCAAAACAAACTCGGGATCTCGCAAAAGTTTTAGCCGCATTCTTCGGAGGCCGCCAGCTCGAAGCCGACCGGGAGGTCGAGGCACGATGTGCCGGGAAAGCGGTGTTCCTCCCGGCTGTAGTAGGTCTCGACCTCCCGTTAGCTTCGAGCTAGTGGGTGTCAGATCTCCGAAAACGTCAGAGCACTTTTGCAAATATGTGATGTCTTGTAAACCGAGCAGGTATCTGACGTTTACACAACTACATTCACGCCTCAAAATATCTTAAAAGTATATTTTGTGACCCAGAAAGAGTTTTATTACAACTAAGTAGCTGCCGCCATTGTTGCAATTCAACTTTTGCGAGATCCCGAGTTTGTTTTGCAAGATCCCGAGTTTGTTTTGCGAGATCTCGCAAAAGTTGCGAGATCCCGAGTTAGTTTTGCGAGATCCCGAGTTAGTTTTGCGAGATCCCGAGTTAGTTTTGCGAGATCCCGAGTTTGTTTTGCGAGATCCCGAGTTTGTTTTGCGAGATCCCGAGTTTGTTTTGCGAGATCTCGCAAAAGTTGCGAGATCCCGAGTTAGTTTTGCGAGATCCCGAGTTAGTTTTGCGAGATCTCGAGTTAGTTTTGCGAGATCCCGAGTTTGTTTTGCAAGATCTCGCAAAAGTTGCGAGATCCCAAGTTAGTTTTGCGAGATCCCGAGTTAGTTTTGCGAGATCCCGAGTTAGTTTTGCGAGATCTCGAGTTAGTTTTGCGAGATCCCGAGTTTGTTTTGCGAGATCCCGAGTTTGTTTTGCAAGATCACGCAAAAGTTGCGAGATCCCGAGTTAGTTTTGCGAGATCCCGAGTTAGTTTTGCGAGATCCCGAGTTTGTTTTGCAAGATCCCGAGTTTGTTTTGCGAGATCCCGAGTTTGTTTTGCAAGATCTCGCAAAAGTTGCGAGATCCCAAGTTAGTTTTGCGAGATCTCGAGTTAGTTTTACAAGATCCTGAGTTTGTTTTGCAAGATCTCGCAAAAGTTGCGAGATCCCGAGTTAGTTTTGCGAGATCCCGAGTTAGTTTTGCGAGATCCCGAGTTAGTTTTGTGAGATCTCGAGTTAGTTTTGCAAGATCCCGAGTTTGTTTTGCAAGATCACGCAAAAGTTGCGAGATCCCGAGTTAGTTTTGCGAGATCCCGAGTTAGTTTTGCAAGATCCCGAGTTAGTTTTGCGAGATCCCGAGTTAGTTTTGCGAGATCCTGAGTTTGTTTTGCAAGATCTCGCAAAGGTTGCGAGATCCCGAGTTAGTTTTGCGAGATCTCGAGTTAGTTTTGCAAGATCCTGAGTTTGTTTTGCAAGATCTCGCAAAAGTTGCGAGATCCCGAGTTAGTTTTGCGAGATCCCGAGTTAGTTTTGCGAGATCCTGAGTTAGTTTTGCGAGATCTCGCAAAAGTCCGTCTTAATTTTTTTTCTCCCATGTCCCCTGTGGGGCTCCGTATTAAATAAATTGTGGGACTGAAATAAACACTGTTTGGACACAGACTGAAATTTAGGATGGTTACTGTTAACCTACTAATGTTACTGTGAGCTATAACATTCACATGATGTTAGCTTAAGCATTAGAAAATATTAGCTCATATTTTAGCCTATTTTAGCTCCACTGTTTGACTTGGATCCTGGAGGAAAAGGCCCTGCATATGTTACAGCTTATCACCTCAGAGTCTCCATTTTTCAGCCTGAGACACAACAAAGACCTCAGAGCTTTAAGCTAACAGCCACGCTACATCCAAACCTGCGAGTGCCACATTGAGTGACACCTCTGTGCAGTTTTTAGCCGGAGCCCTAATCCGCTCGTGTGTGTTAAACCCGAGCAGCCAAATTGCATGGGTCTCTGTAAACAGTGAAGGGCAGGGGAGACACTTTATCCACAGTGACCTTGCTCTGTTGGAGCACTCTCAGGATCTGAAATGAATCACAACACAAAGCCCTTCACTTACAGACTGGGAATTGTAATATTGACCTAGCTCCACTTGACAATGCATAGCTTTCTGACTCTTTGATCTGGCAGCGAGTGTGTGTGTGTGTGTGTGTGTGTGTGTGTGTGTGTGTCGGGGAGGGGGGGCTGAGCACATATTGACTCGCTCAGTTTTCAGAGCAAAGAGCTATGAGATAAATATTTGCAGACTCTCGAGAGTAACTGAAGAAGCTTGGATATAGTGGTGTGTTTATAAATAGGCAGCCCCCCTCTTGCAGCAGACAGGTGTACTCTCTTATCTTATCACCCATTAGAATGCAGGGAACACACATTTGAATCCTGGTAATGTTATATGTACAAGATTGGATTTAGACCTGTAGATTCCAAGTTTTCATCGAACACTGAGCACGAGATGAAGCGTCGCGTTGCTCTGTAGCAGTCTATGCTTTGTTTTCCAGGGAGCGTGCAGATCTGGTATCACCTGCAGACAGGCAAGAAACCGGACGTCTTCACTCCCACCCCGAGCAATCTGGCAGATGGACGTCTTCATCGAATCAGAATCCACCGAGTCGGCAAAAACCTCTATGTACAGGTCAGTGACACCGGTACAGGAAGTGCTGCATAAGGACGTGCTGTCTCACAGAGCGTACAAATAAAGCACAGTGATTAAAGTGGGTATCCTGTGGGTGGAACCACACAGAATAACCAGGTGAGTCCTCACTCAGCCTTCCTTCTGTTCACACTGAGATACAGATCAGGAACTGATGATCT
The DNA here is from genome assembly GCF_963576455.1 of Neolamprologus multifasciatus. NCBI lineage: Eukaryota > Metazoa > Chordata > Actinopteri > Cichliformes > Cichlidae > Neolamprologus > Neolamprologus multifasciatus. The sequence continues at coordinate 1,731,438 of NC_140454.1, read as the reverse complement.
CCACTGTCTGCACAGTCCTCACTTTACTCCATGCTTATCTCTGTCAAGCCTTCACGGACGCTTACAGATTCAGTATTTATCTGTCACACATGCAACACAGGCGTGACACAGAACTGGAAGAAACAGAAAGGTTCCTGCTTCTAAAGCTTGGTGTGGAGTGTGGATGTTGTCCCTGTGCAGGCTCCGTGTGGGCACTGCAAAGACACGCATGTTAGATCACGAGATTAGACAGCGGCTGTGATGTTTGTAAAGTGCTTGCAGTGTGTAAGCACTGTGAGTCTAGGGCTAAGTGTGCTTTGTAATCATTTCCTGTTCAGTCACATATCACAGTCTGTCTGCTAGGCAAAGGTAGACTCATTATCCGAATTTGTTGTAGATTATCTGGGTTTGAAAAAAATTAACTCTTTGAATGAACATAAAAAAATCATGGAAAGAATTTCCACGTAATTAAATTGCTTTATTTTAGCATCATGCAGTTCTGTTATTCCAACTTAATGTGCTTGAGTGGGACTAACTTGATTAATTAATGATGAATCAACTGTTTTACTTAATTTAATTGATTTGATCCAACCCATGCAAATGACGTTAGTGCAACAAAACCTGCTTATTCATAATAGAAATCCATTTATTTTAAGTTCATTTAAAGAGTTATTTTTTTGGAGTGTTCAACAAAGTCTAGAGTCTGGTTAACATAAAATGTTAATGGATTTATAATAACTTGCACTCCATCCATCCTCTTATCTTTACCAGGGTTGCAGTGAGGCTGGGACCCAGTGATAGGGTGGGAGTCAGAGTACTGGACAGGTCACCAGATCACAGAGAGACACACAACCATTTGCCCTCATGTTCACAGATATTTTAGAAACACCAATTAATTTAACCCCAATTACTGTGTCAGGAAACCAGAGCACCCAGAGAGAACCCTGCACACTTGGCCAGATTGCAGATTTGAACCCAAGACCTTCTGTGCCACCGAGCTGTCAATCTGGACTTCAAAAACATAGGGAAACTATGATCACAAGGCTTGATATAGAATTTTAAAAACCAAATAGCTGAGGCATATACGTAGTGTGTGTGGTTGTCTTTGTCTTCTAACCTCAGTGATTTTCCTGTGGTTTGAACTCTTGTGTGATCTTGTGAGTCCAGGCAACTAACCACTCTTACTGTATCCTGTCATCTCAACAAGAACAAATTAAGTTGCTGGATTTCATGCAGATGCTACAGGATTTAATTACGTTCACCACAGAAACATGAAATTATTTTGTTCACATTACAAGTTTGAATTTTGTAAATTTAACAACCACCCAATTTCATTTTTATGGTTACATCAAGAGCAGCATCATCAAGCAGCGTTTAAGCTGCTGATGCTCTTCAGTATCACCACATTCAGCGTATCCTGACTAAATGCACAGAGGGCAGGAAACCTCAGACCTGCAGCAGGTCATCTGATCACAGCTCCAGAGAGAAAACTAACATACTGGACCCACATAACTCTGCACTGACTCTTCTCCCAGTTTGACTCCTAAGTGTGAGGAATGAAATACAATATTGTTTGGGAGAGTTTTTTGATCATACACATTAAATTTACCCGGGGAGGCCTTAAACCAGAGCAGGTGACCTGCCACCCATCAAACACAACATGACCCAAAAATGAAAGAGACTAAACCTAACTGACTTCAAAGAGCAGCAACATCCACCATCTTTATGTGAACTCAACACTGTTTCTTTGCATTTTATTTATACAGCACATTTCATTACGCAGTGTTGAAGATAACATAGAAGAAAAACACATGTAGTTTTGTCTTAAGGGGATTTAAAGACGTTAAAGACATCCAGAGTTACTGAGTGTAGACCTGTGAGGACAGACAGGGTTCAGTATGTTTTTGAATATATGTCATTTACAGGTCAGCAGGCAGCTCGTCCAGGAACAGGCCGTCAGCACACCTAGATCTAATCCTGGGAACAGCTGATGACCTGAGAGCTCTGACTAGAGCTGTTCGATATAACCATATATATCAGATGACGATATAAAAACGTCTATCGTTTCATTTTACGCTGTCGTTTGTTTCGTGGTGTCGCAAAATAAGCTGTTTATGACAATATTTTTCATGTTTTGATGTCACTGTAGTTATTATTAATTTCTTAAAGTTCTCTCTTTCTCTTATATTTAATATAACCACACTACGGACGGACAAGCGCCTGTTTTTATGCGTTGTCGTTAGCAACAACGACGGTAACAGCATCGCGTGTCCGCTTGTTTATGTTCCACATAAACCTTTCACAATAAAGCTCAAGATCCTGTTGAGACTTTTCAAAATAAACTGAATCACGTGAAAGAGCAGATTATTTACGGATGAGAAGTAAAAAAGACGCCAGGTGCTAAAAAATAAGTCTAAGGTTTAGACTCAAAGGTTAGAACAGGCTTTTCCCCGCAGCACGCCGTGTAATAAATACTCACAAAGAAAACGGCGCCGTTACAACTTATGTCTAAAAATGTATCGTTTCATGCATCGGTTAAAACACTCGACTCCAGCTACATGACGCCCAGCTGGAAACACTTCACACAAGTCGAGCTGCCCGAGATTCACAGACTTTACAGAAAATGTTACATGTTTGTGATTTATATCGTTATTGGACGATAGATGTTTTATATCGGGATATGAGGTTTTGGTCACACAGCTCTAGGTCTGACTGCAGGTCATAATGGGGCCTCATGGATTTTAAAGTTAACTCTCTGACTTCAGTATCTGGGTGATGTGGTCAGATTTCCTTGTATGAGCAACAAAAGTTGTCTTAGTTGAGCAGAGTAACCTGCTTGGCACGAACACATTTGTAGGTCAGTTTGAAATTACATTTTCTAACTTTTGATATATTTGTATCGATTCCACTGTGTTTAAGAGACAGGGATGGTAAATATATGATCAGCTATCATATCTAAAAGGTTTCTAGACCTCCAACAGTTAATATCATTAATGCAACTGATGCGTCTTTGAACAGAGGTTAGATTACCAGAGGAATGTGATGTGTTTATTAACTGCCCGAGGATATAATATATGACTTGAGTTCTGTATGATAGTGCTGTACAAGCAGACACATACAGACATGGACCAGAGACTGACTGAGGAGCCCTGAGTGAATCTTTGTTATATATATATATATATATATAAAAACTTCAGCTGTGAAGAGAACCAATCAATAACCAGACCTAATAAAACAATTGAAGCATCAGGTCACCTTGATGCATGCTCACTCATCCAGGTTGATTCTGCTCACGTGGGCGTGGCCTTTCCCTCCCTCAGTCTCAGCTGACTGCAGCTTTCCAACCTTGGAAACAGGACATTTGTACAGTGACTGAAACCAGCAGCACTGAGGGAACCATGGGCTGTTTCATCAATATGCAAATTGTCCTGACCATTGATCAGCAACCACTGATCAAAGCCCAATAATCATTGATCAGTGGCCACGTTTAGACCGTACACAGAGTTCCTGCAGAGACGTTCAGTATCTGCTGCTACAAACAACCCGTTCAGTGGAACAGAGTTGTGTAGGGCAGCGGTTTATGTCCAGCAATATTTTTATGGTGTCGCGATGAATACAACAAAATAAAACCAGTACCAAAAAACAAGAAGATTTATTCATAACACCCGGGAAAAGACCCGGGGAAACCTGACGATACAAACCCTGAAAACCATCGTTTCTCACCCGAGCCTGAACCCTCACGGCCCCGTACCAAACGACTGATCCGTGGCCCGGGGCTGGTTCGGTTTCCTCTCAGTGCGCCTTTCTGCTAATTCTAAATCGGTGATTGATGTGAGGTAGATAAAGTGTTGTGCGTACGTTGCAGGTATTTCCCTTCTTTGTTGCGTTGGCAGTTCTCACTTTACCATTGCACTCTCGTTCTCTTCTGCAATAAAAGTCCACACTGCAGGCTGCGCCACCGCTTTCCTGCTTGATTGTAGCTCAAGTGCAAGCAGTGAGACGGCACGACGGGCAACCAGACGGACAATCCCGAGGAATCGAACTAATGTTGCGTGGAACATTCCCATCCCAATTATCCTGCAGGATTTTCTGGTAGAGAGCAGAATTCATAAGTCATGGTGCTGGTCCTGGCTGGGACCTCAGGTTGAGTCTTGTAGGTGTGGATTTCTCTCTTCACCTAATGAATATTTACTTAGATGATCAAAGTTATTTGATGATCAGGAACATGTAAGTGTGCAAATGCGTTTTTGCAGCACTGCAGCTACTTGAGTGAAACAATGTAACTAACATGACGAGACAGCAGGATTGAACTATTCAGCATCTTCATCTACAGAGGAAAGGTGTGCACGTCACGTGCTTCTTTTCATCCTACACTTTTATTGCACTTCACCATGTTAAGCGATTATTCTGAGTCAGCATGAAGGCACAGAGCTACCAGGTCAAACTCCCTTCAGAGCTACCTGTAGGGGGAGCTGGTTTCAGGTGAGGCTGCAGTGAACACAGCTGCTGTTACCTTGCTTTGAATTTCTTGTAATCATCTTGTTATCTGATTTCTTTCTATCCAACCAGATCGACCAGGACGTCCACAGGAAGTACACGCTGTCATCTGACGCAGAGCTGATCCTCATACGATCGCTGACGTTAGGCAAAGTCACCAGTAAGTCTCTGTAATCAACCGTTCTCGTTCAGCTTTGACCGAACGAAGCCAGAAGCATTTCTCACTGCTCAGCTGTGTCTTTGCAGGGATGGAGAATTTTGATGAGGAAGTGACACAAGGAGCTTCTAAAGGTTTCATTGGCTGCCTCTCCTCAGTCCAGTTTAATCATGTCGCACCACTGAAGGTAGCGCTGACCAATCGCGGGAGCTCATTGGTCACCGTCCGTGGCCCGCTGGTCCAATCAAATTGTGGCGCGCTAGCTGAGTCGCATACGCTGCAAGGTAAAACCTCCACATCCATGACACTGATGATCTGTTTATTTAGACAAACACACGAGCTGATTGTTTCTGTCTTTAAAGCTCTTTGAGGAAATCGTTGCTGTGATTGGTTTCTATATAATAAAACTGAACTAGCCCCCACAAAGCCCCCTCACTCAAGAAGCCACAGCGTAAGTTTGCCAGTGAACATCTGAATGGTTCAGAGAAGGCTTGGATAAAAGTATCGTGGTCACATGAAACCAAAACTGAGCTACTGAAGAGTTTCTGTTTCACTTTGTGATCATATTTCCATAACAGTGTGGTTAGCATTAGCATTGGATTTGATCTCATGTCCACAGGCCAGAGCTCTCTGTAGGGTTTGTTATCTTTAAGACCAGTATAGCAGCACTGGTTTCCATATTGGCTTTTTTCCTGTTATGATATCGACACCGAGCTGGCTTGTTGCTAGCATTCCTCTGTTGTTGTTTGTTTCTATATAAATTAGAGATGGCACGATACCACTTTTTTATGTCCGATACCGATACCGATATCATAAATTTGGATATCTGCCGATACCGATATGAATCCGATATAGTGTTTTTTAATCAATAAAACGGTTTTTTTAATATCTTGCTGCATTTTGTATAAGTTTATACTCAAGTTTAAATAAATAACAACACTAAAGCTATTCTGTTATACCTGTATGTAAAAAATACACTGCGTCCAAAATATTTCATAGTTCAGCAACACTGATCAATCTAATAAACATAAACCTGCTCCATCCTCCCTATTCTGGTATTTTAAAGAGTACTTAGCAGGAATATCAAGCAACCTAACTAATAGGGTTGCAAACTCCCAGCAAAAAAAAAAATAGGGAACCACCCCCCACCCTCCAGCTCATGATTCTTAATCGATGTAATCAAATTTAATTTGATGCAGGGGGAAAAATGCACAGAAAGAAATTATTTTTCAAGAATAATTAAATAGATTCAACATCTTTCTTCAACAGAATTGCAGACTGCACATATGGTATCTTCCCAAAGGAAAAAGTACTATAGCTTACTAGGGTATATTAGACTTAACAGTTACTATATACAGTAATGGACTTCTATACATTTTACATCAGATTAAAACTTTGGGTGTAAGAGTCAGATAATTATTTATTAAAAACTAGACATTTTAAATGAGAATAAGAAAGAAAAGTATGTCTTTGTGCCCCCTTTTCCCTGTTCATGCCCTATCGGCCCCCCTGGCTAAACTTTGCTAGATCCGCCCCTGCACAGTTACCAGCCGTCAGCTACGTAGAAAAAGATCCTGGTGTAGAAAGTAATATTAAATAAATTCTAACAACAGCTTATCAAGCTTAAACGTGCTGCTGTTGTTCAGCCGCTGGTTTCCTCTTTCTGGTGAGAAGTGGGCCACAAACTAAGAAGAGAGACGGACTCGCGACAGAAAAGCCGATCAGCTGATCATTAGTTTCACAATTGAAGAAGCAGCAGGAGAGAGAGAGAGAGAGAGGCAGTCGCTCCATATATCGGTTGTTAAGCTTAACGTGGGAACGCTTTACAAACATTCAGAGATGAACTTACACACTTGCTTTACTTCTCTCTGGGAAAACTTCCTCATAGATGAAATGCTGGTTTGCTAGCAAGGCTACAAATACACACAGCGGCTCTATCACTGATGCACACTGCTGCTACGGTTATGAGCCGAGTTACGCCGCGTAGCAAGTTTTGTGAGGTGCTTTTTTGATATTTAATGGATCGGATTACATTTTTTATTTCTCGCCGATATCCGATCCAGTAATTTGGGTCAGTATCGGACCGATACCGATACGTAATATCGGATCGGTCCATCTCTAATATAAATACAACTGAACTAAAGTGATTTGAGAAATTTGGATGACTTTTTTTAATGAAACCATCAGCTGTGCAATTCTTCATAAATGGAATAAAAATAAAAGGACCATCTATTGTCCTCGGTCTGGAGCTCAGAATCAAAATCTGTTAAACGTACAGTGTTGCCAACTTAGCGACTTTGTCGCTATATTTAGCGAGTTTTCAGACCCCCAGCGACTTTTTTTCTAAACAAAGTCGCTAAAAAAAGACGTGAAAGCGCATATCGCTTTTACTCTCAACAAGCAGCGGGTGCTGTAACGCAGTCAGTTCTTCCTTTACTCTTTTACTCTTATGCTGTTTTGTGGATCACAAGGTTTAAAACTACTTATAAACACACAGTAACTCCACCAGAGTGCCTATTTCGGGTCACTTTTGCCGGTCCAGGCCCGGGTAAAGGAGCAGGGTTGGAATTGTGACATTAAAAAACAATAATTGCTAAAAGAAATTTAATTTGTAGTTCTAAATAAATTCTAAATGCATTTAGGACGTTTTTTACTCACTTTATGTCTCGTCCACGATGTTATTTCTCTCTCCAGCAGCGTAGGTTACAATTACATTAGCATGACCAATTATGCAAATTAGGTGATGACGTCATTTAGCGACTTCTCGCGACTTTTAGGACAGCCAATAGCGATTTTCCTTACTGAGGAGTTGGCAACACTGGAAACGTAGTGGATCAGCCCAAAATCACACAGCAGTAATGATCTAAATGGTAAATGGCCTGTATTTGTATAGTGCTTTACACAACCAGTCATCCACCCATCCACACACACATTGGTGGAGGCAGCTACAGTTGTAGCCACAGCTGCCCTGGGGCAGACTGACAGAAGCGAGGCTGACAGATCGCACCATCGGCGCGATCTGTCAGCCTCGTTCCTGTGTGCGTCTTTCATAGCGATCAGTTTTAAAGAAGATGTAAAATAGTTTCTCGTTTGCCTGAAGTCCAGACACAAAGACAGCTGTTCTCACTGGACTGGATGTGTTACAGAAACGTCGGCTGACGTCACAGCGGTCCAACAGGCCAAAGAGCTATAAACCAAACAGAACACGATCGCAGTAAGAAGCTCGCTAACTGGATTGTGTAAGTTAGGACTTCCAGGGTTGTGCTGCTGTTTAAAATCATTTTAAATCGACTGTTTGTCTCTCATGAACCAAATGTAATCATCATGTCATGGACTGCAGCACGCCTGGTTTTACAGGAGGACGACAGCTCGTCAGTAAAGAGAAGTTGACGTCGTATGTATGAAAATGATGTTTCTCTTTGTTTCTGCAGATCAGGCTGTAAATGCAAATAAAGACAAAGAGCAGCGTGCCGGCAGCACCCAGAAGGATTTGGCTGTAATAGCAGGTCTGTGCTGAGCTCCTGTTTCTCCTTTGCTTAATTGAAAACGAGTCCCAGCTGTTTGTCATTTGTCATTCTCCCCATTTGGCTCCGTCTTAATGCTTTTTCCTTATCTCTCGATAGCTCGGCCCGGCTCGAGCTTATTGTCACGATCGCGTCTCAAACCTTCTTTTTATTTGAAATGAAACCTGATGCTGTAATGTGTGTTTTCTGAACAAGCGAGCATTTAAATCTATATCTACATGTCCCCAGATATTACTTATAAAGCCTATCAGACGCCCTGTGATTATCTTTAAGTAATTAGCAGGATCACTGTGTTCATAATATGAACACAGCCGAGCTCAACGTAAACCTGGAATAAGGACCGTTTCATTTAAATGTTGTTAGTATCTTGTTTTTCGTGAAATCACAACCAACAAAGAGTGAAGGAAGCTGTCTCCCGCGGCGACCGTGAGACAGCTTCTTGGCTCAGACCAGTTTCCAGGCAACCATCAGGGACTCCAAGGTGTTGCTGATCCCTCAGATTCACACAGACACATGACAGGGTTGCAGTCTCTTCATCAGCCTCTTGACAAGAAGACAGATCAGTGCGTTTCTCAATAACAGTCACATTATTCAGTCAGTCAGAGGATTATATCAAGGTAAAGTCAATAAATGATGCGATAGCTTTGATTGTTACAAACATTTATTTCATTCAACTTGTTTAGTTTAGCTCTTTGACATCGTGTCTTCGTCGTGGCTGCAGATTGAATTGCGATGCATCCTGTTTTCTTTAATTATCTTTGTAAATCATGTCTAATCAATGATGTTTGTCACAGGAGGACGGCAGTCTCATTTGAGTCTCCTTTCAAAGGCACAAACGGGATTCGAATACTGAAGGAAGTTCAAATTCATTCATTTAAAGTTTCACTCACACAATGTGTGCAGGACAAACTCATTGTCAGACCAGGTGGACTCAGGTTTAGGGAAAGTAGATTAGATTAAATCAGGTTCTTCGTCATCGTTTGTAAAATTTGTCTGGATCATTTTTACCAAACTTGCTGAGAAATAAAGAGATGATTGCTTTGGTCAGAAGTCTGCATCCACTCATCCGCGGGATGAATGTCGTGGTAATTTGACGCTTTATTTTTTTCATTGGTGACATGATTATATAGGTTTGACTGTCAAAGGAGCTTGGAAAGAAAAGCGTCTGGACTGGAGTCCCAGATTTAAACCTAGTGGGAGTGTCCCCCCACAGAGGGACAAAAGGACCCCCTGATGATCCTCTAATCGCCTGAGCCAAGGTGTGGAACTGGGTGTGGGTCCCAATCAGCCAGAGTTTCGGGTGAGCTCATTGTGAAACCTGGCCCCACCTTATCATGTGAATTCCTGAGGTCAGATGGCCCAGGGTGTGAGTGGGCGTTAAGGCGTCTGGGGAGGGAACTCAAAACTGGATTATAGATGTCAGACAGTTGGTGTCATAAGCCCCGCCCTCTGTTCAAAGATGGTCACTCACAGTGGACATAGATGCTTCTTTCACTCCTCTTTCAAACCATCTGTCCTCTCTGTCCAAAATGTGAACATTGGCATCCTCAAAGAGTGACCTTTGACCTTTAGATGCAGATGGACAGCTGAGTCTTGTCCTGTGGAGGTGGCTCTTCTGTGTTGTGCCATGCGCTTGTGAAGTGGCTGTTTGGTCTCTCCAGTGATTGGGACCCACACCCAGTTTTACACCTTGGCTCAGGCGATTAGAGGATCATCAGGGGGTCCTTTTGTCCCTCTGTGGGGGGAAACTCCCACTAGGTTTAAATCTGGGACTCTCCACCATTTGACCTTAGAACTGAAGAAGCTTCTCGGATGAAGGTGAAACGTCTTCAAGTAACTTAAAGAAGTCCAGACGCTTTTCTTTGCAGCTCCTTTGACTACGATGACCTGGATGACTGAGAACCTTCACAGACATATAGGTTTGACTGTTTTTTTCGGGGGAGGGAGGGGGGGCTCTTATCCACACAGTCTGTATATATGCAGACGATACATACAGGCTCAAATATATACATATATGCGCTCGCAAGGTAGCGTTAGCTTAGATGAACCGTCAACAAGCTGCTGGGATCACTGTGACATTTAACCTTCTTATTTTGTTTGTCTTGGTTTTCTGGCACAGACGCAGCTTTTAACCCTTTAAAGCCGGTCAGAGCAGCACGCTCTGTTTTGCGTAACTATTTTTAAATCCTTGTAGCTCTGCAACCACGTGAGCTAGCGCAATAATTTTTTTTGCATATGAAACCGGAGGAGTTGTACTTACATCTTATGCCATCAGCTTGTCCTCGGTCACAGTTTCCTTCCACATATAACTTTGCAAAAACTGCATAAAAAGCACTTGCAGCAACAAAAACATAATATTCCAGAAACACGCTTTGCCGATCCGATCAGCTGTTTGTAACACTTCCTACGTCCATCAGCACGAACTATCGCATGTCCTCCATGACCTGCCCGAAACCGGAAGTGACGTCATTTTCGCGGAAATGTAGTTTTTTTTACCATCAGGGCCTCATGAGCCTATACTGGTGTTTTTAAAAGTTATGTTTGACTTTATGACTTTCTGTGTGGTTTCTGGGATGCTTAGGACTCATATTGCACTGCTGGAAATAGTTTATTTTGATGCATATGCTGCTTTTTTGCAAATTTGCATTATAATATTTATTTTTGTTTTTCCTGCAGTGTATAAAAATTGGTGTATTTCAAAAATAAAACTATGAAGACACTCAAAATAAATTTCCTGTGGTGGGAAACTATTTTGTGCAACTTTTTTGTATTTACAGTTTTGAGGGATAAGCCTCTTAAATTTCTCTAACTAGAAATATATGTTAAAAAAACAAAAACGATTTTCAATTTTTTTGTAGTTTATTGCACTTTTTTGCAATTTCTGTAATTACTATGCACTTAATGCAGACATATTATTAAAATCTGGGCTATAATGGTTGTATTGATGTATAGCAACTTGAAATGCTCCCAAAAATGGCTCCACAGCATGTAAAAATATAATATAAGCTCTGGTGGACTTGGTTCTATGGTCGGTCTTAAAGGGTTAAGCACAAAATGAGGTCACAGCTGGGTTTGGGGAGGCCTACAGTAACTAGTTGGTTTGAGGTGAGTTAGTTAGTCCCACCACTTTGTACCACTGGTAGCAAAGCAGACTGGTACAGACTTGACTGGTCCGTGTGGGCAGCTGTAAATTGCAGTCAGATTCAAAGTTGTTGGTGTTGGAGCTTCTCCCTCTTGGTCCATCGCAGTGTGAAACTCCACTGTGGACGGGGATGCTTCCAGCAGTCCTTGGTTGTCTTCTCACAGACCTGTGGGGACGCATCCAGATAAGTTGCACTTGTGTGAAGTCGTTTTAACTAACGATGCTGGAAGTCCTGAAGAAACAGTCCTTATGTATTCACTCAGCTACCTTTGGGATCAATCCGATGTCAAACTAGTCCTTTTTATGCTGCCATGATAAACAGATAAACTAGTCGGTGGAGTCGTTCGACTTTGGCCTTCACACGGGAACCTTGAGCATCAAATATTTGAGTATACTCCTGTGCAGAGAACATCTTGTGCTCTCATTACTGTAAAGTCTTTAAATGCTGATGCTGTTCAGGTGTCCTTGAGAGGAACTGTTCAAAGAAATCGTTCAATCAGACCAAACGTGCAGTAATCCCTCCTTTAATGTGTGCAGGGCTAAACATGCTGCTAACACGCCATCATCTAACGTGCTTTCCCTGCGTCGTTTCCAGGTGTGGTCACTGCAGTGGTCTTCATAACCGTGTGCGCGCTGGCTGTGGTGATCCGCCTGGTGTACCAGCAGCGGCGGGCCCAGAGGAGCGGCGGCGGCGGCATCAAAGAGGAGCACAGACACAGCATGTACACAGACTACAGGACTGAGCTGCACCTCCACAACCCAGTCAGAGACAGCGTGAAGGAATACTACATCTGACTGCGGCGTGCAGCCGATGTCACAAACGTACCTCTTTCTCCTAAAGGACTCACAGGTGCTGCCGCAGGACTTCTTACAACGCTGCATATCTGCGCCCTGGAAGCTCCCCGGGGACACAAAGTCAGCCGACGCCACTCTCAACGCTCCTGTAAAAGCAAACGGCTGAATCTGTGCAGCTCGTAGTGTATTTGATGTTGGTGAAATTGTCAGAATCAAGCTGCCGTGGTTTCCGTCATTGCGAAATGTGTAAAGCAAAAGTCGATCGTTCCCAGGGGCGAGCGCGGGGGGCGGACGAGCGGCGAGCGCAGAAGCTGCCGACCTGAATGTGCACAATAATATCTCCACGTTTCTGTGGGACTCACTAAATTGTATTTGTTAGTCAGGAAATGTAGGCGAGGCCTGTAAGATATGCATCCATCCGCTGCTCTGTTTGTTTTTCCACTGGGGGGGACGTCGCAGAAGGGACAACACTGCCTACACTGTGCGAGTGCCTAATTTGCATATTTGTTTTGATTCGAGTTCTCGGCGTGACCCTCACAGACGCACGTTTCCCCAGAAAAGAGCTTATTGTCATTCGCTGCAGGAAACAGAAGAAAATGGGAACTTCACAGGATTTCATCGTCTCGAGAGCGCAGCCGTTGGCGATGGGTGACCATCGCTAACATGGCTGTTTACCGCGGCGCTGTTGATAGCGGCGTGGAAACTGACAGATGCAACAGGCCCATAGATTCTTTGTTGATGTGCAGCGAGGGCCTCATTTATCAACGTCTGCAGAGAGAAAATAATGATGATGATGATGACCATGATAATAAAGCTGATAGCGTGCTCACAGCACAGCATGAAGGTACCCTCCGCACACAGACGGGGGTCCACACACACACATATTTTGAGGTAACCCCTGTTTGTGTTGTGTTGTCATCATTCCCAGATTCATATCAGCTTCTCATCTCTCAGACGAGCTGCTCGAGCTTTAACCCACTTTCACAAACAAAGGCGTGACCAGCGCGTGAGGCCGCCGCGCTCACAGACGACCTACTTCTCACACAGACGTGTCACATATGTAAGGCCGTCATGGCGTCCTTTAGAATAGGGCTGCTCGATTATGGCAACAATGATAATCTCGATTATTTGACGATATTTGTTTAACAATAACAATGTGTTGAATAATGGCTTTAAAAAATAATATAAAATAGTGCAAATACTGAAAACAGTGCAAATGTTTGCAATATAAGAAATAAATGTAAACATCTATGTTTAGTGAACTTTGCAGTGTTGCTCTGTGGTGCAGCTACGACACTGTAGCAAAGTTTACACACTGTGTCTACTTGATCCACGTCTGACTGAACCCATAATGTTTCCACACCACTGAAGTTTTTTTACCTCTCTTCAACCAACAGCATCACTCTCTTCTCCAAATAACTTCTGCTGAGCTTTCCGAGCTTCCCTCGGTCCTCTTAATCAGCGGTCCCCAACCCCCGGGCCTCGTGAGTCGTTTGGTACCGGGCCGCGAGAGTTGAGGCTCAGGTGTGAAATGTGTAGTTTTCAGGGTTTTTATCGGTTTTCAGCGTTATTTTGTTATCGTTTTATCGTTTACTCGGTTTTCCTGGGTCTTTTCACGTGTGTTATGAATAAATCTTCTTTTTTCGGTACCGGTACTAGTTTTATTTTGTTGTATTTATCCGCGACACCTTAAAGGCCGGTCATGAAAATATTGTCGGGCATAAACCGGTCTGTGGCGCAAAAAAGGTTGGAGACCGCTGCTCTTAATTGTTGTGACACGTGTTCGAAATGCAGAGAGGTGCGCTCGATTTGCCACACGGAGCAGCGCGAGAGTAAAGCACGAGGGAGGGGCTAATAATCGGCTCAGTCATGTTTAATGAGCGTTGAAAGCCCAGATCGTAATCGAGATTAAAATTCGATTAATCGAGCAGCCCTACTTTAGATTAGCCTCATGCTGAGCACTGATCGCCCAGCAACCAATCACACTGTAAAGTTTTATTCTCTGTTTGACTCAACGAGGACCAGCCCCCTGCTGGCCAATGGGACCAGTGAACATCTCGTCACAGTCTTTTCTATAAGCCTGACCACAGCATGGCCACACGACATGTGGATAAATGAACAGCGGAGGAATTTGGATCTTTATCTGACGATATTAACGAGGTTGCAGAAAAATGTCAGCTGATAAATGAGGCCCCGAGCGTTGCAGGTGTTTCTGTTCATAATGAAGGAGATGCAATATGTAAAAAAGGTGTGAATTGTGTCATAAAGTAGCAGAAATAAGAAAATAACTGAGAGAAATGTATTATTTATAGCAGTTATTTATGCCAAGACTAAAGGGTATAATTATCAAGCAGAGGGTCCGTGTGAAACACCACAGGCAGCCAGGAGCAGCAGGTACAGCCTCCAAGCCTGGAGCGTGTGTTTGGTAACAAACAGCAGTTTGCTTCAAGTTTTGGGTTCACAGAAGTCACAGTAAGCGAGGTTAAAATCACAGCAGCACGTTTGCGAGGTTTCGTGGAGGAGAACGTCCGAATTTTGCTGGGAATTGTTTCATAGCAGCATTTACTGTGGAGCACCGAAGCCGTAGAGCAGAAGTTTAATCTGGCTTGTGTTTTAGAGCTTTTTGCATAAAAGAAGACGGCCGATATCACACCGGATGGAATCAATTTATTTTCAGATTTAGCGGGAGTGCAGTGGTCTCACATGGACATGTGACGAAGGCCAATTAAAGGATGGAAACAGAGACTGCTTTGCTTTTTTAGATCCTTGCTTCTAGTGGGCGATGCCAGAGAAAACAACTCACGTTATCTAAATTTCAAAAGCAGCCTTTTGAGCCCAGTTGTGCATTATCATACTGATCTCATTATCCGCTGCTCTCTGGCTGCGTACCTGTCTTTGTCGCCATCAGTTACGCTTTGAACTTAACGGGCTAAACGGAAAGGTTAAGTCCAAAGAAAAGCTGACAGAAACACGGCCATTTATTTAGCATCTTGTCATGAACTCAAGTGTTCGTCCTGCTGGGATCTAAATGTCAGAATAAAACGTTTAAAAAAACAAAGCGGCGAGATTTCCCTCACGTAGAAATGTTTGGAGCGGCGCACTGATGAACACAAAGACTGGAGCTCCAGCTGATGACGGCTGAGCCCGTGGACCCTCTCTGTGCATGTCCTCCGAATACGCCTGAAGATGATCCCCATGTTTGTGAATGAATACATACCTCTGAGTTTCAGTTACACTGCAATGGGTAATATCATGTGCTCACTTCTTAATGATTTGTATAGCTGCGGTTTTATTAAGAATCTATTGTATAGATGTATAATTTAATAATAAAAGTCGATATATTGCTACTGTTTGTTGTAAAGTGGCTTCACTTCTGAACCTTAAAGGTACATCTGCATTAAGCTGATATCCCCAGAGGATCAAACAGGGCTGGGCAGCACTGACACACTGTGCCTGGATAAATGCCTCTTAAGAAAATGGGATGAAGCACACATCTGGACATCAATTCAATTCAATTTTATTTATATAGCGCCAAATCACAACAAAAGTCGCCTCAAGGCGCTTCATAGATACAGAGAAAAACCCAACAATCATATGACCCCCTATGAGCAAGCACTTTGGCGACAGTGGGAAGGAAAAACTCCCTTTTAACAGGAAGAAACCTCCAGCAGAACCAGGCTCAGGGAGGGGCGGGGCCATCTGCTGTGATTGGTTGGGGTGAGAGAAGGAAGACAGGATAAAGACATGCTGTGGAAGAGATCATCTGAAGTGAAAGTTTCAGTTACAACGTTAACGTACGGTTACATTGTAACCTCGGTTCTCTGAGTGAGAGTCTCGACGTGATGGAGAACAGGCTCTTTGTTTGATTATTGAGCTGTTTATGCTTCTGTACCTTTGACCTCTGTCTTTTTTTCCTTTGTCTAACAAGGACAAAGTTCAGTCACAGTTTTAGTATCGATCAGGACGAGCGACGGATTACAGGCAGGATGTCCAGCGTGGCATCAATCTCTGTCTGCGCCCAACCGCACAAGGTCAATTCATCTCTCAGTGTGAAGAAAGATCAGGTCTGAACAGAGAAACAGAAAAACACTCCGATCAAAGCTGAGGCGTCACTATAGCGTTTGTTTGTTTTATGAAAATGTTTAATGACAGTTATTGATTGTTACAGCTTTATTAAAAAGAAACAAATTAAGAGTGTTTTTGTGGAAGAACGTTCTCATGCTGCTGTGGTTTTCTCTTATAACTTTGTTGCTCAAGCAGACGAGGACTCTGGGAGAG
Organism: Neolamprologus multifasciatus; assembly: GCF_963576455.1. Lineage (NCBI taxonomy): Eukaryota > Metazoa > Chordata > Actinopteri > Cichliformes > Cichlidae > Neolamprologus > Neolamprologus multifasciatus. Next base: position 1,715,066 of record NC_140454.1, on the reverse strand, counting down.
CTTAGATTATCTCAGCATTCTCAGCTTCAAGGAAGAGCTTTACCAGTTTTGCAGTGATGTTCGGGAAGCAACAGTAAGTAAAGTGGTAGTTGGATCAGTTCTGTCCACAGGATGTGAGAAGGATGAAAGCTTTCAGTCACTCTGTTTAGCAATGAACTGGCACTAGTGTTCAACACAGGCTTTCCTTATCTCTCAATTTTGTCTTATTAGCATTTTGAAGTGTATTTATATGTTTGGACACTGGCAACAAAAGTGTAACATTTGAGTAATGTTGAAACAAATAGCTGGAAGACTGATGACCAATTAGGTCAATTAGTAACAAGCGTGTGTATAAAAGAGCAGAAAGTCTGGAGGGGGCTCGGCCCTCTGTGAGGCCCTGCATCAGCACCACAGATGGCTACAATCTTCATCCCTTGTCAGCACTGCAGAGGGACTCTACTGGACATTGTGTACTGCTTTCCAGACCTGTGGCACACTGAAAACAATGGGTGTGTTACGAAACAACGAGGCTGCGAACTGCAGCAGAACTCTGATATCAGGCATCAGTGGGAAACCACTGGACGCTCTGAAGTACAGCAGTCTGTTTTCTCAGGTCTCACATACTTGGACTGATGTTGAAATAAGAGGTGATGCAACACAGCGTGAAGCGTGAGCCTGCTCCTGCCATCAAATTAAAAATGAGCATTTATCATTCTGCACAGTTACATGTTAGAAAACAAATAGAAGTGCACAATGTTTCACCGACTGGTGTGCCCGGAGAACAAGAAATAAGAAAATACTCAGATACATGAATCAACAGTCTTCTTATAGTGTGCATGAGTGCCTGTGTCTTTCACATATGTATTTGATAATGATGGGAAGCTGCAGCGATGCCGCCCAGAGGCCTGGAGGCAGACAGACGTGGGACCATCCGAAGACCCAAAGAGGGCCGAAGGGTGGAAGCAAAGGTGAGAGTCCCAGAGGACCAGAGACAAGGGCCAGCTGACCCTGCTAGAGGCCAGCCCCCCTGGTACGAGCCGTTGACAGAAGCCCAGGACTACCTGGCATCCAGCAGTCTTTGTACTTATTAAAATGTAAGATATAAATGTCTGTAACTGTATTTTAGACATACAAACAACTTTTGAAGCGTATTTTTGGAGAATATTCACGAAATGCATCCTCAGAGGGGATTGAACACCTCGATATTGAAAACGGCCGATAAAAAGCAGTGAATCCGCTCAATAACTCCTGGAGGCTGCTGTTCACTTAGTCGGCATCGGGATCAGGATAGGAGCTGCATTTGTTTCCTCTCGTCATTGCAATTTTATAAGTTTGCAAATGTCTGGAGTTTTATTCACAATTATACACGAACAGTAATAAAGATTTACTGCAATGGTCAGCATAATTGGAGCAGTACACAAAATAACCCTCTACTAACGTATACCATTAGTGTAAGTGGCAATTACAACAAAACAACTGACGCTCTGAGTGAAGCAACTGAACTTATGCACATAAATTTATGCTTATCGATTCAAAACTGCTGCTAAAAATATTTCATATAAACTGTTTGGTACAAGTTGTTCCTGCTACTCCACGCGCTCGTGTCGTGTGCACAGGCAAATACAAGAGTACAAAAGTGTTCATAGCAAGAAATAGAAAGTGTCTACTTTGCTGTGCTCCCCAGTTTTGATAATTGCTGTGCAAAGTTTAGATCAATAAGATCTTCAGGCAGCTCAGGAAGAAGAAAACAGGAAGAAATGGAGCCAATGGATGAAGCACGGGGCTGCAATTATTAATGAAACACTCTTGGAGCAAAGCTGTGTACGCGTCTGACCTTTTCACAATTATGTCTAACACATGAAGTATTTCTATATGTACAGTGTTCTAATGAAGAAAAGTTCAATAATAATAAAATGTGTCATCCTGGTGTTTGCACAGTTCCTTTGTGCAAAGAAGAAACTGCTGAGAAACAGTGTGGTGAATACCCACACCTCTGTGACTTTCCCCCGACACTGTGGGCGTGTCGACACTTGCAAGTTAGCTGCTAGCATGCTCATTAGTGAGCTCACTCTTTCTCCAACGATCTATATGTGCCAAAGTTTTTTGTGCAAAAGATGGGAAACTATAACAATATTGATGTTCTTGATATTGATATTGATGAATATTGAAGCCCCAGGTACACCACCAACCCGTTCATGTGTCTAACCGTTTTTCCCCACTCGGTGACACACCCGCTGGGGGTCAAACTCTGGTAATTGGTGATTCTGTTCTCAGACATGTGAAGCTAGAGACACCGGCAACCATAGTCAATTGTCTTCCAGGGGCCAGAGCAGGCGACATTGAAGGAAACTTAAAACTGCTGGCTAAGGGTAAACGTAAATTCAGTAAAATCATAATTCACGTCGGCAGTAATGACACCCGGTTACGCCAATCGGAGGTCACTAAAATCAATATTGAATCGGTGTGCAACTTTGCCAAAACAATGTCGGACTCTGTAGTTTTCTCTGGTCCCCTCCCCAATCAGACCAGGAGTGACATGTTTAGCCGCATGTTCTCCTTAAATTGCTGGCTGTCTGAGTGGTGTCCCAGAAACGATGTGGGCTTCATAGATAATTGGCAAACCTTCTGGAGGAAACCTGGTCTTGTTAGGAGAGACAGCATCCATCCCACTTTGGATGGAGCAGCTCTCATTTCTAGAAATATCGACAAATTTATTAAACCCCTCAAAATATGACTATCCAGAGTTGGGACCAGGAAGCAGAGTTGCAGTCTTACACGCCTCTCTGCAGCTTCTCTCCTCCTGCTACCCCCCCAAAAACCCATCTCCATAGAGACTGTGTCTGCTTCCAAAAAGACAAAAAACAAACTAAAAACCAGCAACAAACAACTTAAACATTTACAAAGAAAGAACAATACAGTATCCACATCTGAACCAAAGAGTAAAACAGTGAAATGTGGATTATTAAATATTAGGTCTCTCTCCTCCAAGTCTCTGTTAGTACATGACTTAATAATTGATCAACAAATTGATTTACTCTGCCTTACAGAAACCTGGTTGCAGCAGGATGATTATGTTAGTTTAAATGACTCAACACCCCCGAGTCATTCTAACTACCAGAAATCTCGAAGCACAGGCCGAGGGGGAGGTGTGGCAGCAATTTTTCACACCAGTCTATTAATTAATGAAAGACCAAGACAGACTTTTAATTCATTTGAAAGCCTGATGCTTAGCATTGTCCACCCCAGCTGTGAAACTCAGAAACCAGTCTTACTTGTTATCATCTATCGTCCACCTGGGCCTTACACAGAGTTTCTGTCTGATTTCTCAGACTTTATATCTAATTTAGTTCTGAGCTCAGATAAAATAATTATTGTGGGTGATTTTAACATCCATGTAGATGCTAAAAATGACAGCCTCAACATGGCATTTAATCTGTTGTTAGACTCAATTGGTTTCTCTCAAAATGTAAAAGAACCCACCCACCACTTTAATCACACTCTAGATCTTGTTTTAACATATGGCATAGAAACTGAACATTTAACAGTATTTCCTGAAAACCCTCTCCTGTCTGATCATTTCTTGATAACATTTACATTTACAATAATTGATTACGCAGCAGTGGAGAGTGGACTTTATCAAAGTAGATGTCTTTCTGAAAGCGCTGTAACTAAGTTTAAGAATATAATCCAGCCACTGTTATCATCGTCAATGCCCTGTACCAACACAGAGCAGAGCAGCTATCTGAACGCTACCCCAACAGAGGTCGATTATCTTGTTAATAATTTCACCTCCTCACTACGTACGACTCTGGATACTGTAGCTCCAGTGAAAACTAAGGTCTCTAATCAGAAGTACCTGACCCCGTGGTATAATTCTCAAACACGTACCCTAAAGCAGATGACTCGTAATCTGGAGAGGAAATGGCGTGTCACAAATTTAGAGGATCATCATTTAGCCTGGAGAAATAGTTTGTTGCTTTATAAGAAAGCCCTCCGCAAAGCCAGAACAGCTTACTACTCATCACTGATTGAAGAAAATAAGAACAACCCCAGGTTTCTCTTCAGCACTGTAGCCAGGCTGACAAAAAGTCAGAGCTCTTTTGAGCCAACCATCCCTTTAACGTTAACTAGTGATGACTTCATGAACTTCTTCACAAATAAAATTTTTATCATTAGAGAAAAAATTACCAATAATCATCCCACAGATGTAATATTATCTACAGCTACTCTTAGTACCATTGATGTTAAGTTAGACTCTTTTTCTCCAATCGATCTTTCTGAGTTAACTTCAATAATTACTTCCTCCAAACCATCAACGTGTCTTTTAGACCCCATTCCTACAAAACTGCTCAAAGAAGTCCTGCCATTGATTAATTCTTCGATCTTATATATGATCAACCTATCTCTAATAATCGGCTATGTACCACAGGCCTTCAAGGTGGCTGCAGTTAAACCTTTACTCAAAAAGCCATCTCTAGACCCAGCAGTCTTAGCTAATTATAGGCCAATCTCCAACCTTCCTTTCATATCAAAAATCCTTGAAAGAGTAGTTGTCAAACAGCTAACAGATCATCTGCAGAGGAATGGTTTATTTGAAGAGTTTCAGTCAGGTTTCAGAGTTCATCACAGCACAGAAACAGCTTTAGTGAAGGTTACAAATGATCTTCTTATGGCCTCTGACAGTGGACTCATCTCTGTGCTTGTCCTTCTTGACCTTAGTGCAGCATTCGATACTGTTGACCATAATATCCTATTAGAGCGATTAGAACATGCTGTAGGTATTACAGGTATTGCACTGCAGTGGTTTGTATCATATCTATCTAATAGACTCCAATTTGTGCATGTAAATGGAGAGTCCTCTTCACACACTGAGGTTAATTATGGAGTTCCACAGGGTTCAGTGCTAGGACCAATTCTGTTTACATTATACATGCTTCCCCTAGGCAGCATCATTAGAAGACATAGCATACATTTACACTGCTATGCAGATGACACCCAGCTCTATCTGTCCATGAAGCCAGATAACACACACCAGTTAGTTAAACTGCAGGAATGTCTTAAAGACATAAAGACTTGGATGGCCACTAACTTTCTGCTTCTTAACTCAGATAAAACTGAGGTCATTGTACTCAGCGCTGAAAAGCTTAGAAATATGGTATCTAAGCAGATTCTTACTCTGGATGGCATTACCTTGGCCTCCAGTAACACTGTGAGGAACCTTGGAGTCATTTTTGACCAGGATATGTCCTTCAACGCACATATTAAACAAATATGTAAGACTGCGTTCTTCCATTTGTGCAACATCTCTAAAATTAGAAATATCCTGTCTCAGAGTGACGCTGAAAAACTAGTTCATGCATTTATTACTTCCAGGCTGGACTACTGCAATTCATTATTAACAGGATGTCCAAAAAACTCACTGAAAAGCCTTCAGTTAATCCAAAATGCTGCAGCAAGAGTACTGACAGGGACTAGAAAGAGAGAGCATATTTCTACTGTTTTGGCTTCCCTTCATTGGCTTCCTGTTAAATCCAGAATTGAATTCAAAATCCTGCTCCTCACATACAAGGTCTTAAATAATCAGGCCCCATCTTATCTTAATGACCTTGTAGTACCATATCACCCTATTAGAGCACTTCGCTCCCGCTCTGCAGGCCTACTTGTTGTTCCTAGAGTATTTAAAAGTAGAATGGGAGGGAGAGCCTTCAGTTTTCAGGCCCCTCTTCTGTGGAACCAGCTTCCAGTTTGGATTCGGGAGACAGACACTATCTCTACTTTTAAGATTAGGCTTAAAACTTTCCTTTTTGCTAAAGCATATAGTTAGGGCTGGACCAGGTGACCCTGAATCCTCCCTTAGTTATGTTGCAATAGATGTAGGCTGCCGGGGGATTCCCATGATGCATTGAGTTTTTCCTTTCCAGTCACCTTTCTCACTCACTATGTGTTAACAGACCTCTCTGTATTGAATCGTATCTGTTATTAATCTCTGTCTCTCTTCCACAGCATGTCTTTTATCCTGTCTTCCTTCTCTCACCCCAACCGGTCGCAGCAGATGGCCGCCCCTCCCTGAGCCTGGTTCTGCCGGAGGTTTCTTCCTGTTAAAAGGGAGTTTTTCCTTCCCACTGTCGCCAAAGTGCTTGCTCATAGGGGGTCATATGATTGTTGGGCTTTTCTTTGTATCTATGAAGTGCCTTGAGGCGACATTTGTTGTGATTTGGCGCTATATAAATAAAATTGAATTGAATTGAATTGAATCCCCAGAAACTGCCTCCTCCATGGAAGACGTGCCAGTGGGATTAAGGAGGTCCTCGAAGTATTCCTTCCACCTCCCGACAATGTCCTCAGTCGAAGTCAGCAGCACTCCACCCACACTGTGGGGCTAGGGGGTTAGCACCACGACGGCGCCAACCACCTTGCAGCTCAGTGCAGCAGCTTCAGCAGTGGGAGTGCTGAACATAGTCCATTGTTCCCAGTCTCCCTTGGAATGAAGGTCTGTTGGAGGTGTGTGTTGAAGATCTTACAGACTGGGGCCTCTGCCAGGTGTTCCCAGCACATCCTCACTATTTGTGTCTGTCCAGCGTCCTCCCCCGCCACCTGATCCAAATCACCACCAGGTGGTGATCAGTTGACAGCTCAGCCCCTCTCATTACCCGAGTGTGCAGAACATATGGCCGCAGGTGTGGTGATAGGATTACAAAATCAGTCATCGAGTATAAAGTCATCAGTTTAAAGTCGTGAAATCAGATCTACAGACTGCTGACGTTGTTTTCAATTCAATTCAATTCAATTTTATTTATATAGCGCCAAATCACAACAAAAGTCGCCTCAAGGCGCTTCATAGATACAGAGAAAAACCCAACAATCATATGACCCCCTATGAGCAGCACTTTGGCGACAGTGGGAAGGAAAAACTCCCTTTTAACAGGAAGAAACCTCCAGCAGAACCAGGCTCAAAATATCCATCCATCCATCAATCCATCCATCTTCATCCGCTTTATCTGGGGCCGGGTCGCGGGGGCAGCAGCCTAAGCAAAGAGGCCCAGACCTCCCTCTCCCCAGCCACCTCCTCCAGCTCATCCGGGGGAACACCAAGGCGTTCCCAGGCCAGCCGAGAGATATAATCTCTCCAGCGTGTCCTGGTTCTGCCTCGGGGCCTCCTCCCGGTGGGACATGCCTGGAACACCTCACCCAGGAGGCGCCCAGGGGGCATCCTTGTCAGATGCCCAAACCACCTCAGCTGGCTCCTTTCGATGTGGAGCAGCAGCGGCTCTACTCTGAGCCCCTCCCGGATGGCCGAACTTCTCACCCTATCTCTAAGGGAGATGCCAGCCACCCTTCGGAGGAAGCTCATTTCCGCCGCTTGTATCCGCGATCTCGTCCTTTCGGTCACTACCCACAGCTCGTGGCCATAGGTGAGGGTAGGGACGTAGATCGACCGGTAAATTGAGAGCTTCGCTTTTACACTCAGCTCCCTCTTCACCACGACGGACCGGTGCAGCGTCTGCATTACTGCAGCTGCAGCCCCAATCCGTCTGTCGATCTCCGGCTCCCTTCTCCCATCACTCGCGAACAAGACCCCGAGATACTTGAACTCCTCCACTTGGGGCAGGACCTCATCCCCGACCCAGAGTGGGCACTCCACCCTTTTCCGGCTGAGAACCATGGCCTCAGATTTGGAGGTGCTGATCCTCATTCCCGCTGCTTCACACTCGGCTGCGAACCGCTCCAGTGCGAGCTGGAGGCCCTCACCCGATGAAGCCAACAGAACCACATCATCCGCAAAGATCAGAGATGAGATCCTGAGGCCACCAAAGCGAAAGCCCTCCGCCACTTTGCTGCGCCTAGAAATCCTGTCCATAAAAATTATGAACAGAACCGGTGACAAAGGGCAGCCCTGGCGGAGCCCATCACCCACCGGGAACGAGTCCGACTTATTGCCGGCAATGCGAACCAAGCTCTTGCAACGGTTGTATAGGGATCGAATGGCCCGTAGCAATGGGCCAGACACCCCATACTCCCGCAACACCTCCCACAGGACACCCCGAGGGACACGGTCGAATGCCTTCTCCAAGTCCACAAAACACATGTAGACTGGTTGGGCAAACTCCCATGCACCCTCAAGTATCCTCGAGAGGATGAAGAGCTGGTCCAGTGTTCCGCGACCAGGACGAAAACCGCATTGTTCCTCCTGCATCAGAGGTTCGACTAGCGGACGAACTCTCCTTTCCAGCACCCTGGCATAGACTTTCCCGGGGAGGCTGAGGAGTGTGATCCCCCTGTAGTTGGAACACACCCTCCGGTCCCCCTTCTTAAAGATGGGGACCACCACCCCGGTCTGCCAATCCACGGGTACTGCCCCTGATCTCCACGCAACATTGCAGAGGCGTGTCAACCAGGACAGCCCTACAACGTCCAGAGCCTTCAGGAACTCGGGGCGGACCTCATCAACACCAGGGGCTCTGCCACCAAGGAGTTGTTTAACTGCCTCAGTGACCTCGCCCCCGGAAATTGGCGGGTCATTCCCCTCATCCCCAGACTCTGCTTCCTCCTCGGAAGACGCGTCAGTGGGATTAAGGAGGTCCTCGAAGTATTCCTTCCACCGCCTGACAATTTTCTCAGTCGACGTCAGCAGCGCTCCGCCAGCACTATACACAGTGCAGGTAGAGCACCGCTTTCCCCTCCTGAGACGCCTGACGGTTTGCCAGAACCTCTTCAAGGCAGTCCGAAAGTCTTTTTCCATGGCCTCTCCGAACTCCTCCCACACCCGAGTTTTTGCTTCAGCCACTGCCCGAGCCGCATTCCGCTTGGCCTGTCGATACCTGTCGGCTGCCTCCGGAGTCCCACAGGCTAACCAAGCCCGATAGGACTCCTTCTTCAGCCTGGTGGCTCCCTTCACCTCTGGTGTCCACCATTTGGTTCGGGGATTACCACCACGGCAGGCACCAACCACCTTGCGGCCGCAGCTCAATGCAGCAGCTTCGGCAATGGAGGCGCTGAACATGGTCCATTCGGACTCAATGTCCGAATGGATGGATGGATGGATGGATGGATGGATTTTCTTTTAACTCACTGTTACTACTGGTTATTTTGTTAGGCAACAAATTAATGTGGCTTAAAAGAGCTGCACACGGGACTCAAACCCTGTTCTTCTGGGTCCAACTCTAAGCTGACAGTTTCCTCCTCCACTAAACCTTTAATCAATAACAAAAGACAATATCCCTTAAATACAAAAACAATTAAAGTTTAACTCATGGAAACCTTATTTTTAATTGTTGCTTTACATTAAGTTCATCTCACCTGGTACACCCTGGACAGGTTTGCCAGTCAGTCGCAGGACTAACAAATAGACAGACAACCATTCGCACCATTGGGCAATTTAGAATCACCAGTTAACCTATCCCCACTAACTGCATGTCTTTGAACTGTGGTAGGGGCCAGATTAACCGGGGAGACCCCATGCAAACACGGGGAGAACATGCAAACTCCACACAGAAAGACCTGATGGTGAAATCAAACTCCAAACCTTCTTGCTGTGAGGCAATGGAGCCTTGAAGTTAAAGTAAAAGCTGTTTATTTGGTTTTTGCTGTTGAGACTTTTTAGATTGTTAGAGTCTGGATTGAAGTCACTCTTCTTCTACTGGCATGCATACACCTGTGTTCACCTTTTTCATTGCAAGTCTGGAACTAGCAAAGATTTCACATTCGGTTTCCTGGCCACTTTTGACATGAGCTGTTAAAATATTTAGTGTTTGTCGCTTTGCCTGCAATATGAAGAGTACTTGATAAGTCAGCAGGGATAAAACTACCACAAATATGCTTTTAATGTGCTGCATTCATTTGTGTGTCAGAAGGAAATGTGCTTCAGTTCTGATCAGCTTGCAGCAAATGGTTTGATTGAAGGAGGCTGCTCCATAAATACCACACGAACACAGAAATATCAATTAACTTCAATGCAAATGAACAATATGGTTTCTGTGCTGTTGTAACCATATAAACACTCCCTGTTGATGAGGACTTGTTCATAAATGATACTAAATCAATTCTCTCAGGTGATGAAAGGATTGCTGCTGCTTTGGTCTGCAGCACAGAAAAGTAGTTTGAGCTTCATGAGGCGAATGCAGGGATGCTTCACGCTGACGTTTGTCATGTTGAAGGACGTCCCTTCACTGCTGCATAGGCAGAAGCTTTTGGACAGTACGTGTAAAGCCAAACACCTGCCAGCTGACAGTTAATTAGTTAAGCTAGCTGTGTCAAAACTGACTTCGCTCCAGGAAACCGTGTCTCATTTTGCATAATCTCGTTTACTTGCATATCTACCTGCTGACTTCAAAGACCAAAAAGCCCAGCTGGACCTTGTGCAGCAAAAACCGCATTAGCATAGAGCGATGCTGAGGTTAGCTCCTCGTACATCAAATCAGATAAAGCAGAACTATTGATCAGATTATTGCTGTGGAGAAAAAAATGCATGTGTTGTTTCTTTGGGCCAACAAAATTTGACTGATAACTAATTTGGTTATGAAACCATAACACAACGTTCCACTTTTTAAACAACACTTTGAATCCATTGACCTACATGTAAATTTGATCTCATTCATTTTATGGTAAAACTAAAACGTGTCTAGACTGTTGAAGCCGCTCTGGCCCCTGATGTCATCATTTACCAGTGCTCACCAGCAGAGATGGGCAGTAACGTAATCCAATTACGTAATCCGATTACTTTTTTCAAGTAACGAGTAAAGTAAGGGATTACTATTGCAAAAACAGTAATTAGATTACAGTTACTTTCCCGTAGGAACGCTGCGTTACTGCGTTACTAAAACCGTGATTTTTTTGCGAGAATGTCTCATGACAGTGACGTAAGCGAGTGCGACGTTCGTGACAACAGCTGTGTGCAGATCAACAATGGATCATATATCGAGTGCAGAGAGAGTATGAGCGTGCAGCGTTTAAAGCGTGGAAGTACTGACCTTACTTTGAGTTTGATTCCATAAAAAGTGACAAAAACATTAGTGTCCGTTGTGCGTGGGAAGAAAACTTATTTTTACAGTGAAAAAACCCCTAAACTTCCAAACAAGCACCGAGTAGCTACGACGTAATGGGAAACTCACAGAGAAACTCGCGGATTCTTCCACTGACCGCAGCACACCTGCACCAGGGTAAACCTCCGCCTACCCCACTCCTGCTTTACAGGTGAAAATAGAGCAACAGGACCGCTAGTCTTTGACTTTATTTATTTTCTGCTGTGTTTTACTTGCATCTATTTGAAAGACTGAGTGTAAACACACAAAATATTTTATTTTATGTGCAGAAAATAGGTTTAAATGTTAAACTAATTTCTTCCAGTCAGAGAATGTTGCAGATAATTAAATTTTGCTTGATGCATAAAGTTAAAAGATTAAAACTAATAAAACAAGTTTTAAAAAGAGACTTTTCCATTTGATTACATTTTGTATGATGATTATGCAGAAAAAGTAGAATTGGGCTGAAAGATCTATCACTTTATCACCTATTCAGGTTGTAAATCGTGTTTTTAAAAAGTAACTAAGTAATTAATTACTTTTGAAAATAAGTAATCAGTAAAGTAACAGGATTACTTTTTGGGGGAAGTAATCAGTAATTAGTTACTGATTACTTTTTTCAAGTAACTTGACCAACACTGGTCACCAGTGGGATGAGAAACAGTCTCCATAGTTGCTCTTGCTGTCGATCCATCCTCTTGCAGACGGTAACTTTAAGTGGGAACGTTAATAACAAACTGAATGAAAGTCACATCATTATAATACAAGAATAGCACGGCTGAAGACGACGCACGGCAGACCACATTTCACTCTTTATTATTGTTGCTGTTTCAAACCCTCTCGGCTGCAGCTCTTCAGCTGCCAGCCACACATACACAACAACGACAAACTCAGGACTCAGTCCAGACTTAAATGCAGCGAGGCGTGATGAGCTGACACGCTGCAGCGGCGTCAGCTCATCAGACCACGCCCCACCACAAGGGTGTAACGAAATGTGCACAGATACGTGTTGAACATTGTTATCCTGTTGTTTTAGCATAGTTTGGAACATTTGATGCACACGATTAGGTTTGTTATAAAACCCTCAGATTTTTCTAGATAACAGCTATTTCATCTCACATATTAATAAAACATGAACGATGAAAAACTGTAAATCAGTTCAGTTCAGTAATTATAATGAACAGTTGAAATCAAGAGAGAACTGAGTGAAAATGTGAAGTTTTTCATGGACCAGTCCAGCTGTACATTAACCCCGACCTATGGTCATGGTCTCGGGGCAGTGACCCACAAAAAGTGTAAGATCACAGATACAAGCAGCTGAAATGAGTTTGCTCCAAAGCGTGGTGGCCTCAGTCTCAGAGAAGCTCCCGAGGGATCAGGAGGTACCGCTGCCTCCTGTGAAGAGCAGTCGAGGTGGTTCGGGCGTCTGATCTGTGCCCACAGAAAAACGAGTGCATTGACCCCACTGAGGAAAAAGTACAACATAAAACATATTCACAAGTCACAATATTCACTGAGGACTGCAAACAATCAGCGCTTGTTACATACTGACCGTCACATAGTCACATGTTGTCCTCTTCTTGTACTGCTACAGTTTATTCTCCTTCTCCGTTAACTTGACTTTGCAGGAACTTAAACTGTTGCCGTCTCCATTCCTGCTCTCATATCATTACATATATTAAGGCAAATGGCCAGTTCATAGCTGCATATCAAAGGGGCTTATCACAGAACCTCAGCCAAACTTTACAGAGCTCCATCTGTGTCTATAGAGGTTTCTATTGGTAATTATCCACACTAATTATGCTAAATTGGGCAGAAAATATACAGCACCAGACACATTTTGAACAGTGAATCTCTGTCGGTGTGATACAAAGTAACAACGCCATGCTGGTGAGAGTCTCACAGCTGGTACTCATTTGAAATCATGCCAGATGACATCACATGTGTCCCATTCACCAACTGCTATCTGAGATGTATTTGAAATTCATGCTACTAACACACACACACTTGTCGCTAACAAACCTGAGGAATACAATGAAGTCGTTAAAATCCCCTGCACTGCTTCATTATTAGACTCAGATTCGGGGCCACCTACACACACTCCTGGGAGCACAGGTGCTGTTTTTAACATAAATAAGGCGACAGACTCCACCGAACTTCAGAGTTAATGAGCTGCGGCACAATGAATGCGCGTTCATGCACACTTTTGACTTCCTGTGTGAGAGCTACTTGACTGAGACTGCAAGCAAAGTTATTAGTGTTCAATGTAAAGATGAGCCTCCCCACAACACAGCTATACTACTGTGTGTGTGTGTGACTCACACAGGTGAGCTGGTTCCCAGAAATGCAGGGATGCTCCTCGTCGGCAATTATTTCAGGTACTCATTGTACGTCTAATAAGAGCCGACAGGCGATGACCCAGCAGAGCTGAGGGTGAGGCAGACTTTTAAAACTAATTATAGTTTATTAAAAAACGTGTAACCGAAGGAAGAGCTGATTCATTTAAAACCCCAAATATTAGACAAACACAGGAGAATAAAGCTATGTGAACAGCGTGTCAACACGAGCGATAAAGGAAGCTGTCACACAGCTACACTGTGACACAGATGGCAGTGAGTGTAGGCTAGTGCCAGCAAGCTCCTCGCTGCTTTCAGAAGGAAATGTTTCCAGGGCAGAACTGAACCTCCAACAACTCTCAAACTTGGCTGCCTGTGGGCAGACGCAACAAGCTGTCAATGCAAATGTAGTTTACTGCTTCTTCCACTTTTTCAGTCTCACTTATGCACTCTAGAAAAGTTTGCCCCAGGGCTTAATCCCAGGAAGACCTTCTAATGTGGCGAACACAATAAAAGGGTCCGATGTAGCTCGAAGTATGATGTTTCCTCAAACTAATTAACTCTGTTGCTTAAATTTGAAAGTATTGGAGTCTAAACAGACAGACACTATCTCTACTTTCAAGATTAGGCTTCAAACTTTCCTTTTTGCTAAAGCATATAGTTAGGGCTGGACCAGGTGACCCTGAATCCTCCCTTAGTTATGCTGCAATAGACGTAGGCTGCCGGGGGATTCCCATGATGCATTGGTGCTTCTTCACTCACTATGTATTAACAGACCTCTCTGCATTGAATCATATCTGTTATTAACCTCTGTCTCTCTTCCACAGCATGTCTTTATCCTGTCTTCCTTCTCTCACCCCAACCAATCACAGCAGATGGCCCCGCCCCTCCCTGAGCCTGGTTCTGCTGGAGGTTTCTTCCTGTTAAAAGGGAGTTTTTCCTTCCCACTGTCGCCAAAGTGCTGCTCATGGGGGGTCATATGATTGTTGGGTTTTTCTCTGTATCTATGTAGCGCCTTGAGGCGACTTTTGTTGTGATTTGGCGCTATATAAATAAAATTGAATTGAATTGAATTGAATTGAATTAAACATAATATAATAATAACAATATAATAAGACTTTCAGCCCAGTGTCCCTGGTCAAAGCCACGTGCCTGTTTGCATATGTGTGGATGGGACACTGTATGTGGAGAAAGGCAGACGCTTCTAGTGATGGAGCTCTGTAAAGGGCCAAACACCCAAATGACTGTCATTAAGAGTATAACAAGAATCTTTGGACTACATTGTGCAGCTTCACTCTGAGCTAAACTGTCTTCTTTTTAATTAATTTGTTCATTGTGGCTCTAAATGCAAGTTTGGGACGACAAATCCAAACCACGGAGATAAGAAAACACAAAAGATGAATTAACAGCAACAGTAGACAAAAGGGTACAATAAACATAATTAGGAGAGTAACGAGGGAGTTCATAAAAGATTCTTTCAACACCAGTAAAAATGAACCGTTCAGCTCAATGCCCCTTTAAAACGATTACCACCCAAGAAAACTGCCATATTTGCAAATGATCAAATAAAAGGACCCCAAGTGCCGATGAACAGCCTCCAATATGGGAGATCCAGGGACATCAGAAATGTTAGTCCAGTTAACGCTGAAGCAGAGCTGCTGTCAGCTGCTCCATCACCACAAAGGGTCACACAGGGAGAGCCCGGCACGCTTGATAGGACAGTTTTACACCGGCTGTCCCAAAGGGGATATGTGTGTAAGCAAATGGTAAATGGTCTGTATTTGTATAGCGCTTTACACATCCAGTCATCCACCCATTCACACACACATTCACACACTGGTGATGGCAGCTACATTGTAGCCACAGCCACTCTGGGGCGCACTGACAGAGGCGAGGCTGCCGGACACTGGCGCCACCGGGCCCTCTGACCACCACCAGTAGGCAACGGGTGAAGTGTCTTGCCCAAGGACACAACGACCGAGACTGTCGGAGCCGGGGCTCGAACCGGCAACCTTCTGATTACAAGATGAACTCCCAACTCTTGAGCCACGATCGCCCAAATGTGTTAACCACTGTTTTAAAATCTGAACAGTTACTCAAAATGTAACTACATTCGTCCTTATTTATGTAGGTAAGAAGTCTCTTTGAAATAAAAATGAGGCCTGACCAGCAGAGACTGTCTCAATATTCTAAACTCAGGCAAAAGTAAAATGATTTCTAGAGAAGCCAATCCTTGACTGATTGTGTTCACTGTGTGTTTATCTCCAGGCGTGCCTTTGTTGCAGTGTAGCAGTGTGTTTGGGGTCACTATCATATCAAAAGATAAACCAGGTCCAATCAGACGTGTTCAAGAAGCTATCGCACGGTGGATCAAAGTCCGGCAGCACTTTTCTGCATTCATAATTCCATAACTTTGATAAGCCACTGATGAAACGCAGCAATAGATCGTGACAGAAGCTTCGCTGTAGACGCCCACTGTTGGGAGCTTCTCCTGACCTCCTCGGTTTAATCCCATCAAACCAGCTGCAAATGATTTTTAGTCCATTTCTTGTGTAATTAGGAGGACTGGTACTTAAAGCATGCTTTTCCGCTCTGAGTGCTCAGAGCATTTTGCATGACAAACCTCATGAACCCAGACATGGAAGCACGTTTTCCCCATGCCTGAACTACACTGCCAAAAGTATTTGCTCATCTACCTTCAAGTGCATATGAACTTTCCTTCTTAATCTATAGAGTTTAATATGATGTCGACCCCCTGAAGTCGGACACAGATGTTGGATGAGAAAGCCTGGCTTCCACTCTCTACTCTTACTCATCCTTCCTAGGGCTGAGGTCAACCTCCAAACTCTTGATGGAACTTCGTTGTGCACTGGTCTGCAGTCATTTTGAATGCCAAACTGCTTCCACAAAGTTCAGAGCATGAAATTGTCCAAAATGCCTTAGTATGCTGAAGTGTTAACAGCTGAGCCTAACTCTCAAAACACACATAATCCTCCCTCAACCAAACGTTCCACTTGGCACAAAGCAGTCCGACAAGTACCGTTCTCCTAGGAACCGCCAAACCCAGGCTCGTCCATCCGATTGCCAGGCAGACGACTGTGATTCATCCCTCCTGAAAACAAATCTCTACTCCAGAGTCCAGTGGCATCGTGCTTTACAACACTGCATATTCTGTCCCTCGGGTTATTTCTAAGGTATGTTTTCTATAAGTTTGTTATATGGCAGGTCATTATCATTCGTTCTGTAATTAACTGTTGCAACGTGTCAGAAAATATGTTTATTCCTGATCTTGTTTGGGCAAAGCCTGCCATCTAGTGGGTTGACAGGGTAGCGCCATGTAAGAGCTCAAGCAGTGTTTTTCTCTGTAAATTCCTGCATCTGGCGCTCTTGAAAAGGCATAATCTGTAAGTGTGGCAAAATGGTTTATTGTTCTCACTTATTAGTAAGACCTAGTAGTTCAGCAAAGTAATGAGTTTCTTGTGTGTTTAGCGAGTTTGTTTCATTACTAGCATAAGCTAGCTGTTAGCCCTTTCTTTAGCCTGCTAGCATGAAACATACCAGCATGTGGTGTTAGCTGTATCTCTTGAAATGCTACGCGGGTGTAGTGTTGATACTGAGATTGTGTAGTGACTGTTTACATAAGTCAACAATATTTAATGTAATCTTTGTGTATTTGTATGGAGAGTGAATACACTGTATTCTGTTTCTGTTATTACAGTTTTACAAAAAGAAAAATAAGGATCAGTAAAGCTCTGAAGAATGCCACGCGGTCTCCTGAGTGTTTACTGAAACTATTTAATGTTTAGCTCTCTGCATAAGCTGGATAGAGACATTCAGCTGAGGGCAGAAGACTGCATGTGGTGCTTTGTCCCGATCAGAAGTTTAAGACCAGACTTGAAAAATGGCAAAAAATCCTATTTTGCATGGTTGGATTTTAACAAGGTTCCCAGGAGAGCTTCAACATGCAACAAGAAGAAACGTTAGCGAGACGAAACATTTCTTTGAACGTGCAGTTTATTGGAAACAATGCTTCTACTTTGTCGTAATAACATTAACAGCTGACTGTAGAATATTTACAAACATTTAATGGGAAATTTAATTTAATGGTAAAATTCCAACTTGGAATTTTCCATTAAAGAGGCTGAACCATTCCTGAGCTTCAGCCCACACAGCATCACTTTCCCAAAGGAGACTGGACATCTGAGGACTGTTGCAGAATTTATCATTTTTATCTATATTTTTGATAAAAGCCTTATAAAACCATTCACGCTAGTCCCACACTGGTAATGATGTAGATTCTACTCCAGTCACCATCACCGTGGCAGACATCCAAGAAAGGGTCTCCAGTATGAAGAGTTGTTTTTACACCTACTTACAGATGTTTCTGTACACTATGCCGGCCACTTGGTTGCTGCCATGATTAGTGCCTCTGTGCTGTCTTTCAGTCCAGCTTTGTCCAGCCACTGGTAGGATTTCTGGATATCAGCCACCTCCTCTATCTGCCGGTGGTACATACCGTGCAGGGGCCTGTCCTGCCATGATGGTTCCTCGTCTCCCTCCACTTTCTTGGGTTTCTGCTGCCTGAGGTATTCACTGAGCACGCTGTCAGTTGGGGCCATCTTCGTGATGTATTCTTGGATGTTCATAGTCTCATCTTGAACCCGGCCCCCTTCCTTCCGCTTAGCGTACAGCCTCAGGGTGCTGGACTTGGGGTGAAACCCTCCATGCATGGTAAGGAGCTTTATCTCCTCCTTTGGCCAGCCTATTACCCCAGCAGGGTACCTGATCACGGGCAGGGCGTACGTGTTGATGGCCCGGATCTTGTTCTTACCGTTCAACTGACTCCTCAGGACTTGCCTGACCCTCTGCAGGTACTTGGTGGTTGCAGCTTTCCTAGCGGCCTCTTCATGGTTCCCATTCGCCTGCAGGATCCCCAGGTACTTGTAACTGTCCTCTATGTCTGCAATGTTGCCTTCTGGTAGTTCAATCCCCTCAGTTCTGACTACCTTCCCTCTCTTTGTTACCATCCGACTACACTTCTCCAGCCCGAACGACATTCCAATGTCATTGCTGTATAGCCTGGTAGTGTGGATCAGTGAATCGATGTCTCGTTCACTCTTGGCATACAGCTTGATGTCATCCATGTACAGGAGGTGGCTGACAACTGCTCCGTTCCGTAGTTGGTATCCGTAGCCAGTCTTGTTAATGATCTCACTGAGGGGGTTCAGGCCTATGCAGAACAGCAGTGGGGACAGAGCATCTCCTTGGTAGACCCCGCACCTTGATGGTGACTTGTGCTATGGGCTTGGAGTTGGTCTCCAGTGTTGTACGCCACATCCCCATTGAAGTTCAGACAAGAAGATCAGTGCTTTCAAGCAGGTTGTCATCAAATGTAAGTTCAGGATGTTTAGGAAGAACATTTCTGACATTTCGATCAATAATAATAATAATGAGACTAAACTTCGTTTCACTGGGTTGTGCTTTGACATGAAAGATACCGGAGAACAATAAAGCAATTTCTTGAACCCATGATTCCCGTGGGAGATGAGAGTCGAGGGAAATAAATCCCTCACATGGAACATGAGTAAATCAGATACAGATGAGATCTCCACTGATATGTGTGATCAAATCTGAAGAGCGTCACACAGATTCCAAATGCCAGGATGTGCCTTTGAAGGAAATACAAAAACATGAGTCATTTTGTTTTCTGGACTGCTTCTGCATTTCACGAAGACAGTGAAGGAAAAAGACGTGGTGAAAGACGCCTGCTGACGGGCATTTAGCAGGAAGAGAGCTGATATTGATCCAAGACAGTGTAGCTTTTAACCTTGGCCAGTATGTGTGATGTAGAGAAGCTCGTTCACATTAGCATCCATGAGTGTGACAGCTTTAAACGGCTGTTTTTCCAACTCTCAGTCTTCATTTTCCTTCACATTTGAATCCCCCTGTAGATATGACAGAAATGTCTGCTCAAGTCTTTGAATTCTGCTCATTTTTAAATATTAATATATTTTAATACACTTTTAAATCAAGGCCTTGACACAGGACGCCCACCACAAACATGTGATTTATAGAATATGATGCTGAATATTAAGTATTCAACATGAGCTCAACCTTACAGATGTATAGCAGTGATATTCTTATTATTTAACGCTGATGGGGAGTATTTGTCTCCAGAAAAAGATCATTTTTACTTTCATCCACAGTTGTCCAATAATACAGTTTGTGTTTTATTGCTTCTTTTCTAAAGGAACGGTTTGAAATATGCCTCCAGCACTTGTTGTTTTTAGCTGCTGATAAATAATTTTTCTTCATATAGTCGATATTTATTTAACCACAGAAGCAATAACATTAATTCCTCAGCGAGGAACGAGTGCAGAAAGGTGAAGCCATCCATGCAGAGAGCAGACAGGCAGCACACGCCACTGATCCCAGCACTGATAGAAATTTGGGCAGCTCCAAAGAACTGGACGCTGGTGATGGTGAAGATAAGGTGGAGGTTTGGATGGAGTGACCTGTGAAGGAGGTGGGCTGCATGAAGGAGTCTGAGGGAAGCTGAAATATGAACAGTGTGATTTAAAGTATGCAGAGTGGAGGCTGATTGGCTTGAAGAAGGAAAGCAAAAAGATGATTGGACCACAGCGATGATGCCAACATCGAGTTTTACAGTGTCAGAGGTGGAAGTGATGGAAAGCCACAGACTTGCAGCCTGGGAAAGCAGATAGAGCTTCCTCAACTTTATTAAGCTTTGGAAAAGCGCAGCAGAAAAACACAGTGTGCTCGTTTTAAGTTAAAGCCACACATTTAAATGGAATATCTGAAGCTTAGTGTCTCAGTATCCAAGCACAGGCAAACATACCGTACAGACTGAAAAGCTGGGAAAGCTGTGGCGAGGTGTGCGTTGTGGCTTAGATGTAGGAGAGGGGTGGACGTGTGTCAGTGGAGGCTGACTCACACACCTGACCTCCATTATCTAATCATGTCTCCCCTTTGAGGACCAGAGAGGAGCAGCTGCCTAACCAGACACTGAAACACTGTGAACAGTTCAGTGTTGGCAGTGCTGTGTGCCGTGGGTCCCTCATGTCACACAAAACACCTTTTATAATAACAGCTCAAAGTCTTCAGTCCATCTGGGTTTGAGAACTTTAAATTAGCAGAGTTAGAAGTTAGCATGGCGTTAGCTGCTAGTGGCTAATGACACTTGTGCAGGTAATAAAAGGACGGGAAATGTTTGTCGTGCTGTTGCACACACATTCGTTACAATTTGACCAACATACAAATGGCCTGTATTTGTATAGCCCTTTACTCGTCCCTAAGGACCCCAAAGCGCTTCACACTACATCCATTCACACACACATTCACACACTGGTGATGGCAGCTACATTGTAGCCACAGCCACCCTGGGGCGCACTGACAGAGGCGAGGCTGCCGGACACTGGCGCCACCGGGCCCTCTGACCACCACCAGTAGGCAACGGGTGACGTGTCTTGCTCAAGGACACAACGACCGAGACTGTCCAAGCCGGGGCTCGAACCGGCAACCTTCCAATTACAAGACAAACTCCCAACTGTTGAGCCACGATCGCCCGTGTACATAATAAGCTAATGCTCCTGTATGCTGTAGACTACACTGTACACCTACTTGCTGGTTTTAGTTGCGTCTTGCGATTCATTTCAGTGTTTCTCTCACAGCTCTGCAGGAGGTAAAAAATGTGCGTGCTCTTCTGTGAGCTCGTTCCTGGTTTGTAACCACAGCGCTCTGCTGTCAAGGGCGATCATCGGTTAATGGTAGTCATGTGACTGATGTAAGTCAGATCCTTTATTTAGCTAAATTGTGATTAATAGTTAAATGTTTTTGTCGAGGGGCACAGGCAGGACGCCACACACACACGCACGTTAAAATACATATATCGATAAATAAATGCTTCAATAAAAGGGCACTGTGGGCACCCGAGAGGAAAGGGGCAGGTGCTCAAGCGCCTTCCACCCCCCCACTCCTCACGTGCCTCTCGACGAATGCATGGCAAATGAGATAATCCATCTGCAGCTCGGCTTCATGTTCTCACTCACATCTTTGTTGGCTCCAGAGTGATTGTTTTCTGACCCGTTCATATATTTGGTTGATGGTAATGGGCTGTAGCTGTAAGGCTTTAAAAACATGCTGCAGAGGAACGGTGGTGACAAACACCCAGAGAGTGATCACTGACTGTTTTTAGGGGCTTGTTCAGATTAAACCGAACAAGATACGAAACATTAAAACACATTAAAGATAAATTAATAAACACAGGGTCAATTGGAGCTGGAAGCAGAGTTCATATGTCATCACTTAACAACCGGACAGTATGTGGTCTACATTAATAAGTACATGAGACAAGGTCCTAAATATAACTTTAGGAACAAAATAAAGGTTTTGGTGAAGTTGCTGTTGTACAGCAGGAGCTGTGGATTTGAATGTGTTGTAACTGACTGGTTTATGCAAGCATGGATCCATGAGACAAGCCAGACGTCATCATAGTTTGTCTTTATCCAGGGATGAAACAGGAAGTGCAGCAGTCTGCCACCTGCTGGCCACCTATTACCGCTTTATTACTGACTGTAAATGAGAAAGCATCACTGTTGATACTGATCACAAACAGCAACGTCATCTTATAATCAGAGTAGTCACATGGTGCCTCTTCAGAGAATGTACCATACTCAGTTACACACAGCTGCTTACATACTGACATAATTATTACACATTACGACAAAATGATTCATGTCAGCAGCCACACAGTCATCCACAGAAAACCCAACATTTCATTTGTCTGCAGCTGACACTGAGATACTTTCCCCTCCTGCTCCTCACAGCCCAGTCAGGTGTGAACACCTCTGCTTACCTGATGCATCCCCACTCTGCTAATGTGCAGTGGGCAGAGACCTCCACACATTTTCTTTTAGTACATTTTGTCATACTTACCAGCTGCAGCGACAGATGAGGCTTATTCTGCATGACGTAAACTCGTGCCACATGTGAATAATACAGATTACAGTTAGTTTGTACAGTTTTATCACCTGCAGCTATGCTAAAATGTGACTTTTTAATCGTCAGTGTCTCCTGTGTTTGTGCATGTTGAATGACGTGCAGCAGTCATGGGTTTGAACAGGCTGTCAGCCACATCAGAACAGTCACAGATAATTATGTCTTTATTAATCAGTGTTAATATTTATTTGTACGTACAGCCCTGAACGCCTGAGAAGGCTCCGCCTCTCTGATCTGCTGTTTCTACCATCAACCTTC
>NC_140454.1:1679957-1689957 GCF_963576455.1 Neolamprologus multifasciatus | reverse complement strand
TGTGTGTCTCTGTGTGTGTCTGTGTCTGTGTGTGTGTGTCTGTGGGTGTCTGTGTGTGTCTGTGTCTGTGTGTGTGTGTCTGTGTGTGTGTGTCTGTGTGTGTGTGTGTGTCTTTGTGTGTGTGTGTGTGTTCTGTGTGTGTCTGTGTCTTTGTGTGTGTCACTGTCACATGTCTGTATGCCACCTCTTCCCAGCCAGGGAAGAAAAATCCAATTAACCAACAGCTTGCTCTCAAGTGGAAGTGAGAAATTGAGAAACTCAGACAAAGGCACAGACACAGAGCCGAGCAGAATAACAATGGAGCTGCAGCTCCGCTCTCTGACAACTGACACTGTTTGTTGGGAGAGAAGAACTAAAAGTAACTGAACCTGTGCTAACAATGGCCACACTTACACGTAACTATAGTGATTATTAAATCGGAAACGTATTAAAGTCGTCGCGTCTCTCTCCCCTGCACGTCCTCTCAGCTCTTTCAGTGCTTCAGCTCCTCCCATCAACCAGCTACAGCTGCTCTCATAGCAACATTTAAAAAATCATCAACTTTATACATTCAGCTGCCGACTCACCAGCACATCAGGAGACGCCAACACAGACGTGTTTGTGCGACACTGCAGTGGTCCTACAGGACAGCATCAGTATATGTGTCCTGCTAACATGACAACGTCAGGGTGATGTCGCTCTGCTATGGGATCAAATGTAACAACATTATATTATAATATATATAAAAGGTCGTTCTGTCTCAAATCACATTTTAACAAAAAAATTAGTTACGTTGAAATACACGACGTATCTGCTACAATGTAACAGCAAAAAGGAAAAAGATGATGAGTTTAAAGGCGTTACGGGTCTGTAACCTTTGCCAGACGTTTACCACTGATACAGATATGACCCTCCCAGTTTATTACAAAATGAAGATACATTTCTTTTGTTTGTGTATATATACAAACGAGATATTTTCCATCTAAATGTGCCGCAGTTTAAATACAGAATCAAAATCTAAGCATTGAATTAAGCCAACTGTCAACACATTAGGCTCAAAGGGTTTCACACATGGGACTCTGGATGTATCTTTGTCCTCACTCTGTAAACACATTTATTATGACCAGAGATGGGCAGTAACGCGTTACTTGTACTTTTTTCAGGTAACGAATAAAGTAAGGGATTGCTATTGCAAAAACGGTAATTGGATTACCGTTACTTTCCCGTAGGAACGCTGCGTTACTGCGTTACTAAAACCGTGATTTTTTGCAAGAATGTCTCATGACAGTGACGTAAGCGAGTGCGACGTTCGTGACAACAGCTGTGTGCAGATCAATAATGGATCATATATCGAGTGCAGAGAGAGTATGAGCGTGCAGCGTTTAAAGCGTGGAAGTACTGACCTTACTTTGAGTTTGATTCCATAAAAAGTGACAAAAACATTAGTGTCCGTTGTGCGTGGGAAGAAAACTTCTTTTTACAGCGAAAAAAACCCCTAAACTTCCAAACAAGCACCGAGTAGCTACGACGTAATGGGAAACTCACAGAGAAACTCACAGAGAAACTCACAGATTCTTCCACTGACCGCTGCACACCTGCACCAGGGTAAACCTCCGCCTACCCCACTCCTGCTTTACAGGTGAAAATAGAGCAACAGCACCGCTAGTCTTTGACTTTATTTATTTTCTGCTGTGTTTTATTTGCATCTATTTGAAAGACTGAGTGTAAACACAAAAAATATTTTATTTTATGTGCTGGAATGTGCAGAAAATAGGTTTAAATGTTAAACTAATTTCTTCCAGTCAGAGAATGTTGCAGATAATTAAATGTTTGCTTGATGCATAAAGTTAAAAGATTAAAACTAATAAAACAAGTTTTAAAAAGAGACTTTTTCATTTGATTACATTTTGTATGATGGATTATGCAGAAAAAGTAGAATTGGGCTGAAAGATCTATCACTTTATCACCTATTCAGGTTGTAAATCGTGTTTTTAAAAAGTAACTAAGTAATTAATTACTTTTGAAAATAAGTAATCAGTAAAGTAATGGGATTACTTTTTGGGGGAAGTAATCGGTAATTAGTTACTGATTACTTTTCTCAAGTAACTTGACCAACACTGATTATGACACAATACTGTTAACAACCAGCATTTTATTAATAAAACTTTCTATACAGCAGATTATAGATGATGTTTGGTAAAAACCTTCAGAATATTCATAAGAATGAAACTAGAAACTCTGTAAATGGACAAAGATTTGAACAAAATGTCCTTTAAAGGTCTTTACTGTAAATGAATGGGAGCCAGAGTATATGGGGAAATATTAGACTACTTTTTAGTGGCAACATTATAATTATATATATTATATATCGTCGAATCGTGCAGAATCCTCATGCTGACACACAAAGTCATCTGGTTTTCACAGCAAGTATAGCAAAAGAAAATAGTTTCATTAGAAGTTACACTGCTAAGTTGTTCTGACCATAAAAGAATTCATTTGATTAACTCAAAATTTGGATTCAGGAGACAGACACTATCTCTACTTTTAAGATTAGGCTTAAAACCTTCCTTTTTGCTAAAGCATATAGTTAGGGCTGGACCAGGTGACCCTGAATCCTCCCTTAGTTATGCTGCAATAGATGTAGGCTGCCGGGGGATTCCCATGATGCATTGAGTTTTTCCTTTCCAGTCACCTTTCTCACTCACTATGTATTAACAGACCTCTCTGTATTGAATCGTATCTGTTATTAATCTCTGTCTCTCTTCCACAGCATGTCTTTATCCTGTCTTCCTTCTCTCACCCCAACCGGTCGCAGCAGATGGCCGCCCCTCCCTGAGCCTGGTTCTGCCGGAGGTTTCTTCCTGTTAAAAGGGAGTTTTTCCTTCCCACTGTCGCCAAAGTGCTTGCTCATAGGGGGTCATATGATTGTTGGGCTTTTCTCTGTATCTATGAAGCGCCTTGAGGCGACATTTGTTGTGATTTGGCGCTATATAAATAAAATTGAATTGAATTGAATTCAAAACAAAATGAAACGGACCTGATGCTAAATAAACTGCAGGGAGTTATTATTTTTGGCATAACACCGGAACAACTGCAGATGACCAGAGGCTGTGGTCACAGTGCTTAAGCAGGTGTCCCTACTGAGGAGGCACGAGCATAAAGGCAGGTAATTTCAAATGCAACACTTCTATCAGCTCAGCAAACACACAAACTGTAAACTTTGTCCCTCAGTTTGTCTGCTAGCTACAGGTCCAGCTGCTGTATTTGAAAGAACGAGCTAACTTCACTCAGAGAAAGATAAGAAAGAAGGACCGGAGAGGAATAAGAGAGCTCAGAATTAAAGTGGAGGATGCTCAGTGGGGTTTGATAACCTGGAAATGTCAAGCTTATATTCTGCTCTGTGTACAATGGGAGGTTTTTTTTCTGATTGAGGTTTAAGCTTGTATATAAAAGTATTTCTACTAAAGTAACAAGTGTCTGCACCTTTGCCACCTCTGATGATGGAAAGGTTCTGCAAACTCCTTGAAGGTGAGCTTCTCCTGTCCACAGAGCTCCTGCCACAGTCACTGACACCAGCTCTGTCCATCGCTCTGACAGCAGTGTTTACCCTGATGTTTGCCTTCTCTTCTTGTTTTCCTTGAAATTGAATTGCAAACATATGCTGTCAAATGCTCACGTTATCTATTCCCACTGTGTCTCTAACACGGTGAAGAGTGAGACATAACATCTACGACACTACTTGGTGTTTAACTGGAGTCAGAGTGAGCTGTACGAAGCTGCATATTTATAGATGTGTGGTTATTAGGAAGCAAAAGTCTTGAGCTTTCTCAAGGCATGAAGGAATTATTTGAACAGAGAGAAAACGTGAATGTGTAACACTGACGACTAGCGGTGCAACATCGATACTCGTATCGATGTTGAACCATTCGATACAGTGCTTTTGGTTCGGTACGCATATGTATCGAACAATACAAAATTTTAAATTATTTTATCAACTTTCCTTCTGACGATGCTGTCTGTGTCGAGCGCTCAGTGGATCTGCGCTCGACTACTCCGCCTAGGCTGCACTGTCGAGCGCAGATCCACTGAGCGCAGCGCAAGCTAGCAAGACAGAAGCTAAGCTCGTTGCAACATGGCAAATTGAACCTCCCCCACCCTCATTCAGATCTGGCGTTTGGAACTATTTTGGTTTTCATGTGACGTATGACCCTGAAGGTAAGCGCGTCATGGACTAAAGTAAAACAGTATGTCGGATGTGCCAGCAATGCTCAATTACATGGGTGGGAACTACTGCGTTAGCAGTAGTTCCCACCCATGTAGTTCAGTTAGCTCGTTAGCGCAGTTAGCTCATTAGCGCAGTTAGCTCGCTAGCGCAGTTAGCTCGCTAGCGCAGTTAGCTCGTTAACGCGCGTTGGCCGCGGATCGCCCCATGCGTGGGGCTGGACGGAGATTTGGCAAACGGAGATTTGCCGTGTTGTGGCGTTAACGTCATTTCAGATTAACGCTGACAGCACTAGTGGGAACACAACGAATATGACTGACTGCACATTTACTCCGACATCATCCTAGTGCAAAGACAAGTGGAAGCAGACAAAAACAACAAGCACGCATGCTACAAACTTTAGCCGAGTCATTTAGACAGCCGTTAGCACATGATTCTCCTTATGGGGACCTGATATGTTTAATATGCTGCTGAGAATATAGCCCAGAAGAAGCGTATAGTATAGCTTTTATTTTGGAAAGAGACATTTCTCTGTAATAAACTCTCTTTTCCAAAGATGAGTGATTTCTCCATCAGATAGATTTATTTTTTATTACTTTGTTTCAGCAACATTAAATTTAAAAACTGTACTTTTGAGTTAAAATATATATTTATAATTTTAATAAATGACAAATTAAAAAAGCATGAACATTTTTTTTGTATCGAATAAATATCGAACCGAACCGTGAATTTTGTGTATCGTTGCACCCCTACTGACGACCACAGCTGTTGTTTTTAGGGGTTCAATCAGCGACAGGAACTCTCTGGAAACGTACATGTATATATATTTTACTGAGTTTTAAAAGATGCTCCTCCCTCAGGTGTATTCATATCAGCTCCTGGTTGGTTCCTGCCGTCAGCCCCACTTCTCCCCTTCACCACACTGTTAAACTTTGGGTTGAATCTGTGGTGAGCAGTGTTGGGTAAGTTACTTTAAATTAGTAACTTAGTTACATTACTAGTTACTCCTATCAAAAGTAACTCAGTTACTTCAAGTTACTTGTTACTTTCAAAGTAACTAGTTACTAGGGAAAGTAACTTGGGTTTTACCCAGAATTCTCTTATTAATGTGTTGCTTCCCTAACTGGATACCCAGCAAGGATGCCAGTCTTCTAGCTTGCTTACATGTTAGCACTATCCTGCCACAAGTACACTGTGCCACCTAATGGCCTGAACCTAAAATGGTTAAAATGGAAGTGTAGTAGTGCGAGTGCAAGTTAATGATGAAATGAATGAAACTAAATTAGAAATTAACAAAGTTTGTTTTATGTGTCACTTTTTTATCTGTGTGTTTTCAACCCTCTACAAATGCAAACACATCATTCTGGGGTTGTTACAGCAGTGTTATAAATCTAATCATTGTACGTAGTATCACTAGGAAGAAGCAGTGGATCACAAAACACAACATACAGTGTGTTGAAACTTTTGAAAGATATTTATTTTTGCCATTTAAATGGACATAAAGTATGCTTTTAGCAGTGCCAACATTAAACTGTACCTCAGACAATTTAGGACCTGTAGGTATCAAAGTAGGTATCAAAGTGCAAAAACTGATAAAACATAAACACGGTGAGGTTCGTCCATTCTTTGTAAAGTTAACTGAACTTAACTTTGTAAACTTAACTGCTGAATTGCACCAACGGGAGACCTCATGTTCAGTAATAAAAGTATTTTCAGAGAAAGAGAAGAGAAATAAAATTAATTACAAGTATGTTCAGCCCCACAAACAGAAATAAAATAAATAATACGTATTTTCAGCTTCATAAACAGTCAAACCAAAATAATATTGCCTCCATACAGGCCATGTAGATAAATAAAATATAATGGTATTTTAAGTGCTTCAGAAGCCCAAGTTTCACTTGGAAATAACCCTACTTTACCTTGTAGAGCACCACTGAAGGCAACACATCATCATCATATGAGCACTACTCAACTTTGGTTCCATCAAACCAACAATTGTACCTCAAGAGGAGAAGCTTCTCAAACTTATGATCAGACAACTTGTTCCTCTTTGGAGTGAGAATCAGGTTTCCCATGCTGAAAAGCCTTTCAACTGGGGCGCTTGAAGGAGTAGCTGCATTAAGTTTAAGAGACAGTTTCTTTATCATCGGGAAATGATTCAGAGAGTCTAACCCTGTTGCTCCTGATTTGAGGTACTCGGCTACCTCACCTTCAGCAGTGGCATATATGTCCTCATTCTCTTCAAAGGAGAAGAACTCATCCTCTTTGCTAGAACCCGGGTGCTGTGTTGTGTTGGTGGCGCTGGTACCTGGTTGTAGCTGATCTTGCTCAGGGAGAGGTTTTTGACACTCTACCAGCAGACGTGCCTTTGCGAGGTCCTTCCGCGCCTGGTCATGTAGCCAACGAAGCTTAAATTTTGGTAGTGTCACAGCAGCCAGCAAAGCATCTTCACTTCCAAGGACATGTGCAAACCTTGTTTTGACTGCCTGTAATAACGACACAGTAAAAGTGCAAAAAACACTTTTGCATTGCATTGCTTCAACATTAAATTAATTAAACATTAACAGCATGCTGTAGTTTTATATAGAATGTATTTTCATTTGTAAATAGTGTGTATTTTACTACGTTGTATTTATTTTATTTATTTATTGGGGTTAAGTATCTGTAACTGTAACAGCATTCACTTGCATGTGACACAACAGCACAGCACAATATAAAAAGCAATTGAGTAATACATTTCATTAAAGATAAACACAAATGAAAATATCATCTCTTACCTCGACAACTGTATCTGGTAGCCCAACAAGAATTTGCAGACCATTTTTTATAGCCAGAGTCTTGGTCATCAGCGATTCCAGTGTGGGTAGGAGTGTGCCATAAAAACAATGGTCTTCTCCTTGAAGAATGTCCAGTGCCACAGTAAGTGGTTTCATGACTGCACAGTACTCTCTGACACACTGATGCTCCCTCTCATTGAAACATTTCAACTGTAATGTGGATGAGATTGTGTTCAGCTCCACCAAAGGTATCTTTGAAATTCTCTCCAGAGCATAATAGAACGAGTTCCACCTTGTTGTGCAAGGTACTAGTAGTTTCTTTGCAATAATGTCTTCCTCAATCTCAGCAGCCACTGTGGAACGACTGGCCTTGTTCCACAGCCCTGCACATTTTGTGGTGGCACTTCTGTAGATGGTTTTTGTTGCAGCTTCAGACAATAGCCACTTCTCCACATCAGTGCAAGAGATAAGATTCATTGTGTGCGATGCACATCTCTGATGTGGCGGTAAAGAAATTGCATCATCAGCATCATCAGCACCATTCTGTAGCGCATCCCCAATCGAAACAAAAGTCACCTCATCCTCCTCATATTCAGAGTCATCTGACTCAGGTGGTGGCTGGTACACTTTAAAAGCCTTGACAAAATTGGAGCCATTATCCGTTACAGTTGATGTGATTTTAAACGATAGGCCATGAGATGAGTTAATGTTGTCCAGCTCAGATGCAATACTGTCATACGTATGTCGACCCATAAATCGCCTGCATACCAGCGCTGCTTTCTCATGTTTCATGTTTTGTGCATTTATCCAATGCGCGGTCACACCAAGAAAACTTTTATTATGCACAGTCCAAATGTCTGCTGTTGTGGAGATGTATTCTACCATGTCATGTGTATTTTTGAGCTCTGACTCCATGTTGGCACATTCTTGGTCTAGGAAACTGGAAAATGTCTTTCTGCATGGTGCCTTCCCAGCTCTCCCTCGCACAGGTATATGACTAATCAGTTGTCTGAAAGCATGGGACTCAACTGTTGAGATGGGTTTCATGTCTTCCACAACATATCTGGCAATCAGCCTGTGTAGCTGGGGCTGGGTGATGGACTGTGCAGCAGGCTGTCCAAAATCAAGCTTTCGTTGTTTTGCTGGAATAGCGTCAACGGAGCTAGAGTCACCAACGTTGCCTTCGGGATCTTTTTCAACTAAGTTGGTAGATGCATGCTGTTTCTGAAGATGTTTCATCAGATTAGAATTGCTAGTCTTTGATGTCGAAAGAGTTTTAGAACCTCCACAGAGAGTACAGTTGACGACAATATTCCTGTCTTTTACCATCAGAAAGGAGAAATAATGTGAATATTTCCAGGAAAGAAAACCCATGCCTGGACCATCTTCGACTGCCGCCATGATTGTAGCTTACGTCACAGTGTCACGTGCGCTTTTTACGTCCAACACGGAAACTGCAGTTGTGGTGCTTTCCTTTGTACTCGGGACTCGGAAATTCTGCCTTCTCAGTAGGAAGGCAGACTGCAGATGAGCTGCATATGTGTTTAGTAGTAATTTGTTTTTGTAGAGGGCTAGCAAAACAAGCGTTTTCGAGGGCGTCGCCATATTGGAATACAGACTTCTCCAACGAGGCTAACCAGAATGCCGTTTACTCGAGTGTGACATTATTCCCAGGTTCGTGTTCCGATTTCCGAGGTAAGTCAAACGCAACACACGAAGTAACGAATCATGACCCTATCTAAATCCCAGTAACGAGTAACGCGTTCCTGATTTTGGCATAATAACTAGTTACCGTGCTCGTTACCACAATAATAACGTAGTTACTGTAACGCGTTACTTAATAACGTGTTAGTCCCAACACTGGTGGTGAGGATGAGTCCACCAACAGTTCTTTTTATCCTGCAGCTAAAACTTGATGAAGCACGTTCTGTGTAGTCGAATTCCCAAACTTCTCCTCCACAGAGAAAGGGCAGTAGGTCCAACGAGATAACTCCAGCAGCCCTACAGAGGGCTCGGCTACACCCTGTCAATCAGGTGACTCACTTCCTCTTTGCACTGCTTTGTTCTTTGAGCTGACACCATGAGAAGGAATGCCGAATGAAGAAGAAACACAAAAACAGAGGCACAGTGATCACTGATACTGGTGTCATGCACTGGCTTTATAAAGACAAAGATTTCAGCACAAACATTTGTATCAGCTGCAGAACAGCACAGAGCATTTTTCATTCTACTACAAGATTTATCAGGCAAATTAATTGTCAAACGATTCCAAGAAGAGTCCTGGAGTGTCGGATATGCTGTGCAATCAGTGCAATCACATCTTCTCAGCGCAGACAAAGAGCAGGAAGTCTTATTTGAGCCCTCTGTAAACAGCCAGTCGACACGTCAATGAGTTCTACTGGAAACTGTGCAGAGGAGGACGATCGTTTGCAGATTCTTCCTACATACTGTACGTCCTGCAGAGCCTCTCGAACACGCCGTTCCTGTTCCTGAAGTCCACTGTTACACAGCAGCAGGCACGCAGCCAGAAACAGTGACAGACCCAGAAAAAACTGTTATTAATTCATGGTCTGAATGTTTTACTGTGGAGTTGGCAGCAGTGGCCCACGGGGGGAAACATTGATTTCATTAAACAGACTGATTAAAACTTTGCAGCACTCTTATTCAAATCGAAGTGCAAAGTGACGTGTTTGCTGTGCAGCTTTGACTCATCAGACTTCGTCTGCAGGAGCTCTTCCTGATCCAGTAGCGGTTTTAGATACGGGCGACACGGGCGGTTGCCCGGGGCGGCATCGTGGTGGGGGCGGCATCACGGGCATCGGCTAAAAAAATGCTTGTACTCATGCTGCCCCGACGTCATGCCAGCGCATATTGGGAATGGTACAGGCACCGATCGGTTTTTTATCTCCCGTTTGCTGGGAGTAAGGGCGCCCTCCGTTTGCGAGGTGCGCCTGCTGCTTGCGGCGCAGAGAGGAGAGGGCGGGGGATTCTCTGACTGGCTGGAGCAGCATCTAATAACCAA